>NC_133358.1:31907904-31990404 GCF_030506205.2 Paramisgurnus dabryanus | reverse complement strand
TCAGTTTAGCAGGATGCCAAAAACAAATTGAGGGATGATTTCCTGCAATCTACATTTTGTTTAAGGAGCACTTTTGATATTTCTTTAAACAGATCTGATAGTGATAAAGTCAACAGGAAGAAACAAACAGAAAGTTTACATTCATAAACAAGTGCAAAGAGCAAGATCAGTGTTTACTGCCCATCTACACACATATACATTACACAACATCATGCGTTAAACAAATAACTCCCCTGACCTGAGTTTCATGAGACTAAAATGTCAAAAACTTATCAAGAACAGACTGAGCCTCTTACAAAGTACATCAGAGCAAAAACAATAACACTAGATTAGGGCTTTATTTTCAATCTTATTAAGGAAAACCATCTGACAACCTGGGATGTGTGTTGGATTAGTTTTCTTGCAGTAAATACTATTTTTTATTACAAAAAATATATCAACTGGAGCATAAAAAGTTGGACCACAAAACATAAAAGAAAGTCAAAGTCTTTATGAAGCATAGGGTTGGCCGATATTGACCTAAATGTACGATCAACCTAAATATGTCCTGAATATATTTAAATATCTCTGTATTTTCTACAATGTGAAATAAATTTTTATATGCAAGCCAAAGTCTTATGTGAGATGTTACTAGGGTTGTAACGATATACCGGTATATCATGATATTAACTATGGATGCATAACGATTAATCACGATTAATCTGTAGCAAAATAAAAGTTTTTGTTTACATCATTATATGTGTATTAACTGTGTGTAATAACTTTGAATGAATAAATACACACACATGCATGTATATATTTAAGAAATGTTTATTTGTGTATATACATTTGTATATTTATGTATAATTTATATTATATATAAATACTAAATATATAAAAAAAATCTTAGAATTATACATGAATGTGTGCATATTTATATGTACATAATTATTATACACACTCACATAAATATATGGTGTAAACAAAAACTTTTATTCTGCCAAAGATTAATCGCAAATTAATCGTTATGCATCCCTAATATTAACATACACGATTATCATACCATGAAAATCTCATCCCATTACAACCCTAGATGTTACAATGCAGATGCATCTTTATTAAAACATTGTACGATGAAAATTAAATTCAACGACATAACTTTTGTATATGTAAAATGTAAAATTATGGCAGATTATCTGTCGCAAAAAAGAAGGGTCATATCAGACTATATCAGGCATTTTTAGTCATATAATATTCAAGCTCATAAAATACAAATATTAAAATATAAGTTTATTTAAATGACGTAATTAAGACATACGTTTTTGAAGTTTTATGTATTTTCATTTTGTCACAATTTCACAGAAGGCTTTAAATTAGGAAATATGCACCAAAAAATACAAACAAATTAATTTTCATGTATATTTAACATTAAAGTATGTAAAAGACATGAAAGCATGTTCAATTATTATTGCAGATCGAATATTCGACTATTCGTGCACATCTCTATATCAGACCATACCGATATAGATACTACTGACTCATCCCTTATCCTGCTGGGAAAAATACTGATATATTACCAAAACTCAATATACCACCCAGCCCTGGCTCAGAGATGATCAAGACCCAAACACAGTTAACACACAGAAGATCAGAGACATCACAGTCAAACCTGCAGCTGTGCTTCAAGTAATATAACACAGTTAACACTGAGAGACTCTTATAAACCCTGGACAATATCAGATCCTGCAGAAACTAAAGCCAGAGGATACCTGACACAATACTGATGAAATAACATTCATCAGAGACAGAGAGGATCCTGGGAAATCACAAGACATTAACAATACAGTCATAAAATCATAGCAGATATACTTTATACACTACAGTCTGATGCAATTTACAGAAAAATGATATCTTCTGTGTTTGTTTGATGTATTAGACTAGAGATATGATGGACAGCTGTCACTCAAGCGCAAACTCACTGCTGCGAAAAAATAAATCCCTCTGATACGAGAGAAAGTGAAATATATCTATCCATCAGCCTTCACTTTTATAAGCACCACACAAAAGAATGAGCTTCAGTTTGAGATGGGATTTCTGCCAGCTCAGCATTAAAGCACAAAACAAATCCAACACAAGAATTCACCTCTCCGGCCCAATTTAAGGTTCAGCGGCGTTCACTCCCGAGAGAGCCGAACATCATCAGCCTTCCTGTGACAATCAGACCGGATTCATTCCCAAGTGCTCCTCGACTCACTGAGTTGAACAAATCCCACAGACAAAATGAACCACAACAATAACTCAACATCATCGCCGATTCTTCATTCACTTGTGCATGAAGATAACATTTGTTATCTATGCTTAAACACTCCCAGTTTAGATTAAAAACAATGTGTCATGGGTGATATCGGTTGTGCTTATTCTTCCACACACGATTCATCATTAATCACTTTAACTAATGGCAAACTTACATTAACAAGATTTTATTTAAGAATTAATTTCCATTTAGATTTCTGCTGTTAGATAAAAGATAGAAAACCAATCTTTAATCTGTGTTTTGTCTACTGGAAACAACAGCAAGAACATCAGTCAGACATGCTGGATGTCAATATTCAAAGCAGTCAAAACATCTACACTCATTAAAAAATATTTTTAGAACCTCTAGTTGCAGCTTTGTCGTCTAGAAATCTTTCCTGTGAAACTGGCTTCTGATTGGCCAACATGGTTTATGGTTACGGATATATCGCCATTTGTTGGTTTGGCATGCTATTAACAGCGTTTGAACCAGATATACAAGGTTTTTTGTGTGTTTGTGTAGACGTGGAGATTTTTTTTAGTGAAGGAGGGAAAAACTGTGTATGTGTGGACTAGGCCTAAGTAAAGATTACGTGTCAAACTAGCCCGGTTTCCATTAAAGATTTGCTCAAAACTTTAGTGATATTTTGTAAATGTTGATAAAACTATTGCAAAATGACGGCATTTCCATTAACTGTTATTATGCATAATATTTTTGTCTTGTACGATAAGTCAATGCAAAAGTATGATTTAAAGTATACAGAGCAGTTGACTCTCGAATCATGGCACTCATATCAAACACACTTCTTTTGTCTTTTACTCCAAACAAAAATACTGTGTCACATTTAAAGACTGATCATGTGACATTTATTTAGGTGTCAGGTGACATGTAAAAGTGAAAAAAAACCTTCCATTGCAGTTTCGTGATATACTGTATTGCCAGGGTAAAAACATTTTTTGCCATATATGGAAGTTTTTTGCTAAATTTACGTGTTTCCATTGGCCGCATTTTCAATTTCGCTATTTCATTTAACGGTGACATTTCTTAGTTCAATGGTCAAAATATCATTGAAATCATATTTGTTATTATCCATAAATGAAACAACAGGGACAAAACCTTTCTTAATATGTTTTTGTCTTTATATTGCTTTGGAACACGAACGGGACATCTGGTCACTTTTTTCTTTCTAGATGTATGCATGTAACTTTTCACAATGTGCATTAATGTATAACATAACAGCTTTATCAGGTGAAATATTTTAAATCAAAAAAATAGTTTTTATGCAACAGTCCTCATCTTTTATTACAGTTGTTACATTATGCTTGTGTTAGCTTTCTTTAAAATAAATGACTTAAGATATTGTGTCCACTAATGCACTGACATTCATGTTATTTTGTCCATATGTACTTCAGGGTCACTGTATTGAAAGGTCTGTAAGGATGGTCCTCAGTACTTTATGACTTTAATGAACAGTAATGTTGAGCTCTGGCTCTGTCTGAGGTCATGAGGTTGCTATTTAACTATAACGGCTCAGAAAAGCACCCATGTGAAGATAAGAGACTGCAAATGGGCTAAATGTCACTTTGAAAATGGATTTTCAAAAGTTTTTACCCCTCTCTCTCTCTCTCATGTGTGCTTTAGTAAAGTTCCTGTACTGAATACAAGTTTGAGAAAAGAGCTTCTTCTTTCCATATTTTCTGACCTTGGTTGGATGACTTGTCTAAATCCAGGGTTCCCACACCTTGGCTAACTTCAAATTCAAGGACCTTTCAAGGACTTCCAGGTTCAATACCCTCAAATTCAAGGACTAAATGTGGGGACACATTTCAAGTGAGAGCAAGGTTACATCGTGTTACCTTTTAAGATACATTGTTACAGTTCCCTTTCGAGGGAACTCGCACTGCGTCACTGCGGTGACACTTTGGGGACGCCTCCAGGGGTAAGTGCGTCTGAATGTGTATATCAAATTCAACCAATGGTGAGGCTTAACGACAAAGACAGGGTGACGCGAGAGCCAGGAAGTATATCGCTATCTGAAATATTGCCAAAGACAGCGTTACAGGGACGCAGGGAGTATGGCAAGGGAGACGCAGCGTCTTGTTCCCTTCTCAGGGAACAACAGTTACATACGTAACCCGAGACGTTTTCATGTGTCAAACACAACTATGCAAAAAAGCATTTTGGTATGAATCAACATTCACATACAGAAGATATAAGCATTTAAAGCGAACAGTTTAGCACGTGTGCTTAAAAAGTCAAGAATTTTTATGATATTATACTACACTACACAGGGAATAATATGGATTTTTTTCCAGAAAACTTCTTGCATAAAATAGATTCAAGCACTTTCAATGACCTGTATCTATGTATGTATATTTTCAAAAACTTCCCAGGGCCTTGAATTTTTTCCCCAGATTCACAAACTTTCAAGGATTTCAAGGACATGTGGGAACCCTGTAAATCATGTGAATAAAATAAAATACAATAAAAAGTAAAATAAAAAAGTAAAGGCTCATCCCCGTTTTCCTAAAACGTCTCATTCAGACATGCCTAAACATTTCTAACATCACCCAAATGTACGCAATGAAAAATGCATTCTTTTATTCTCATTGTAGTATTTTTCGCTGTAGTATGTCCAAAACATGGGAGCCGATATTTCAAATATGATAATGGCCGTAACATTTTTATCACACTCTTAAGGTATTCAGCCAATCACAATGCACGAGACAGCTGGCCAATCAAAGGACACCATGTTTTTCAAAACAAAATCAACACGTTTTAAAAACACAGAGTCCAGTGTACGATTTTGAAGCTTAATCTGTGGAAACACATTGCATTACACCAAATACACAAACTAAATTATTTTTAGTGACGTCATATGAGCCCTTTAAATAAAGTGTTTGTTAAATAAATCAATGTAAATCAGCTGGTCTCTGTTTAGCTGAAGATGAGTTTGTGTGGGTACAGCAGAAAGTCATAGGCTCTTATCAATCACAATCCTCAGGGACAGAATGAGACCGGAAAGACTCTTCATAATGAGAGTACTGCTACAGTATACACTCAGACTCCATCCACAGATCAAAGCATCGTGTGGCAGAATGAGCCAGCGAGCGAGCGGCGTCTTTGATGGGCGAGCTGGAAGAGAAGGTATACGAAAGGTGTGGGAGAAGAAACTTCATGATGAAATTGAAGATAAAGAACCTGTCCTGAATCAAAACCCGAATGAATCCCTCTCAAAACTAATCATGTCTTCTCTGAACCAGAGCAATCCATTGTGGGAAACATCTTCTACAACAACAGTCTGCTACAATCTATCTTCATTAAACAAATTCTATTCTAATCATGTGACAGCTGAAAATCGACATTTACCTGTCAGATGTTTATTTTAGGGGAAATGGTCGTTCACATTATAATGTTGCCTACAACGATAACAATACTGGATAACTTTATGCCAATTCACTTGCGAGGTGCAGTACTCGTGCAATTCAATTTAACGTTTCCTTCAATGGCATTATTTAATATTTCCTTTAATAAAAATGCTGGTATTGTTCACGTCATTAAATGTATAAATATTCTGTTCTTGTTGCATTTACAGCGAGTATAACCAACAGATGTCCTTAACACACTGCATTTCGTGTATCTCTAAAGAGTGAATCTATCTAATATCTTAAGCACCGGACACCTGAAGTCATTTTATGTAATAGACCTCAGTAATGAGCTTTTCCACAGTGTCATTTTTAAATGTGCATACATATTAGATTTAAAAAGATTTGATTGGCTGTCAATGGTTTATCGTTCATTAGTAGGAAAAAAATCGCTCGGCAAGTGATCCCAACGATATTGTTATTTTTTTTTTAATCGTTATAGTTTGTAACGTATATTATTCTTACTTTAAACAAATGAATCTTTCTGATAGTTATATTCGCCAATAAGAAACCACCCAAAACACCCTATCAACACCCTAAACGCCACCCAGAACATCATAGCAACTGCTTAGTAACCACCTCGAGCTATGATGCCAATGATAGGCTGGACAAACACACATTTCTATCAGAAAACTGTAGACCAAAACATCCATTTAGATCAAAATGTACTGTTACATGTTTTTTTTCTGTTCCTGCTTTGAAGCAGAGCTGGACTCAACACAAAGACACACTAATGAGACCTTTACTACAAAGAGAGGAAAAAACACACAAACATTGACAGAAAGCTGTCTCTCTCTCTCTCTCTCTCTCTCTCTCTCTCTCTCTCTCTCTCTCTCTCTCTTAAAGATTAGCTGTCTATCGCTTTTTCTGTCTGTCTTATAAGGTCAACTGTCTCTCTCAACTTCAATTTTAGTGTGCTTTGTTGCCCTGACAAAAAGTGTATATTTGTATTGATCAAAACATTTGGGCTGTGTAGAAATTAAAGATGAAATAAAAGATGCATTTAGCTGAAAATATAGATGTGATATAGAAATATATATGAACAGAAATAAAAATGATGTAAATAAAAAGTCCAACATGTGCTTTCTCTCTCTCTCTCTCTCTCTCTCTCTCTCTCTCTCTCTCTCTCTCTCTCTCTCTCTCTCTCATCAGAGGTGTTTATAGGTCTACTGTAACATGGAGATTGTTGCCATGACTGCACTCATTTACAGCACCATGGCGGACATGACACACCAGAGAGGAGGAGCTGAGAGTTTTGTGGATGTGATTGGGGCGATGTAATTTGCTTAATTATCATGAAAAGAATTTCACAATGCAAAAATCTTAACATTAAAAAAGTAGATTTGGGGGTTCATACAAGGATGTGAGCAGATTTAAATGTGGTCTCATCGTCTATATTTTTGGAGGTAATTTGGTCGCTGTTTAAGTGCTTAAACTTGATATTCTCCGTGTGTCTGTAAGAGCGGGCGAGTGAGTATGTAATGCGTCCTGACATTATCAGACTGTCAGAGGTGATAAGAGCAAATTGCAGAAGATGAAACAATTATCACACACTAAACTACACATCCACCTGCACTGAGATATAACAGCATAAAGAGAAAACTTTGCAAACATGGCCGTCAAGTGGTGCGACTTTCCTAAGGGACTTTGGTATTGATCATCACAGGATTAAACACACGTAGAGCGACATTGAGCAAAACTTGAGCCGTAAACATCAGCTCACATTTGTGACCACAGAGAGGACATCAGAAACCAAAGAAAAGCACACAGAACGACCCAAAATATTTTCAACACCCCTGATGATATAACTAGACTTAACTCTGCTCTTTTATTTTCTTTTCTGAACACTTTTGTTCATGCATTATAGATTTTGAATCTACTTGTCAAAAGCTGGTTGAAATGATCCTGTTCAGCCACTGTGAACCAAATAAACATAGAGATCGATATCAAGTGGGACTGCATATCAAAATGATTCAAATATGCAAATGTGCATTACTAAAATGAATTGCAATGTTTTTACAACTTCATAAATGTATGTACAGCCAAAGTTGTAGGCCGATGCAGATAGAAGAGAGACTGGCTAGACTTCGATTTCTTGTTTTATTTTTATTTTAAATATTTATTTTAATTTAAATTGCTTTACAAATGTAAAGCATTATTATATATCACATTACATAGCTGGTCATCATATAGCACATTTTCCATGGAGCCCTAATATTGAATATTGTCAAAAGGTTGATTAATAGCACTAATAGACTAAATATGATGTAGTGCTCAGCACAAACACAAAGTAAAGTCTTTAAATCTGATGAAACTTTATGTTTTGTTTGTCATTGTTTGAAATTTTCGTCTGTTCATTACTATGTAAATAGCGGTTACCACCTGTGGGCGTGACCGCATTAAAGATAATGAAGTCAGCCAGGAAAAACAGTACTCTCTTTACTTCAATGCAGATTATATAAACAGGCAATATTTGTTTTCGATTATAATTAGTTTGTTTAAAAGTTGACATTTCAGGCTTTCTTTGGATATGTATATCATGTTTGATATATAGTGTGAGAGAAGGCTGGTGGAGACAGAAATGTCTGGATGCGCACCCTGTTTATTTTCTTTATTTGACAAAAACACAAAGATTTGTTGTTATTGTGAATGTACACAAATTAAAGAAGACCCTTCACAGTTTTAAATGATATCAAACGCATAAGTGTATGATTATTAATGATGGAGTATTTTAAGTTGATTCTGCTATGATAAGGAGAAAACACGTTAAAACACGGCGTGTCGTTTTTGGACCCCAGGGAGTTAACAGTACGTCACTGATCTGATCTCTCAGTAATGATGAAAATAGACATTGTCAATGTGTTATAGAGAAGACGGCTGTCCTTTAAATCCACTGATACATAACGCTGTAATTCACAGACACACATCACTGTGATGATGTTTCCAGAAGGTCAGATGAGACGTTCACTTTACTGCTATTTGATAACGCGTCTAAGTCACTCTGTAAAGTTTTAATACACCAACAACAACGCCACCAGATATTCCATGTCATGTAATACCAAGAAAATAATGGGATCTAGAATTACAGGCAAAAACAAGTGCTTTATTTAGGATGCGGTGCAAAACATTTCGTTTTGTGTTACACAGCTGAAAGAAATTCATGTAAATAATTTAAATAGGGAGTAAATAAAGACAAATCAACACATCAAATGGGCCTAGAGAGAAATGTAAGTCTATTCTCCGAGACAAAGGCAATCAGAGGGAGGCCAAGGACACGCTGGAAAACAGGCACTCAAGGCCTGTATGAATCAGTAGCGTTCTCGACAGGGCAGCGATGAAACGGAGCACATTGGTCCGCATATGTCCCCCTCATTCACTTCCACAAAATTTGGATCTCGACAGGACCCTAAGCATCTGTTTACCGGTCAGTGTGAATCCACCATCTGCTGTGTGGTAAATTCACAGCCCGCCGCCAGCAAATGACGCCTTGTGTCACATTTAGAGAAGCAGAGAAAGTGATGCATGACTACATTAATCCCAGATTTTAGTCCTGATTCATATACAACACAACTGGGTGTATTTGTACCTGGTAATTATCACGTTGTGTCTCTATGAGGAAACAAGCTTATAAATCAAACAGAATGATGTTTATTGAAATTGTGAAGTAGCAGAAAGTTTTCTGTGATGGTTGGGGTTTGTTTTTGGGGAAGTGTGTGAGAGCTAGGGTGACAACTAATGATTATTTTCATAATCGATTAATCATTTTAATTAGATAAAAAAACTGAATATTTACTCAATTATATTTTCACTTATTATAGTTAAATTAGTCACTAATTAGGGTTTCCAAGTGTAGAAATATGCTTTTTAAATTGCAAAAAGTCACACACTTCTAGGGTTTTACTAATATAATATTTTTGATTGTGACATTTTAAGTCTTAAATAAAAACGTTTGTCCAGTTTTAAATAGTAAAACATCTTTAAATGTCAAAATATTAATCAACAAATGTATTGAGCCTACAGGGATGAGGTGGTGAATAAATTTATCTACAGATTAATAAACTCATTTTAATCTTCAACGTTAGACCTTTAATTATAAGCGCACAGCTGGCGCTGTATAAAGTGGACGCGTGTCCACGTTGTCTGACGGAGGTGCGAGAGCATGTGACATCACAGACCAACTAATTGAAAATAAAATTAGCTGACAACAATATTATAACCGATTATTATATTTTGATTAGTTTTTGCAGCCCTAGTGTGAACTTTTTTAATATGTATCATAAAATTAGCTGAAAAACACTAATGCTGCATCCAAAATCGCCTACTTCCAAAATATACTGAAGGCGAATATCAATAGGTGAGTAGTATGTTTGAATTCAAAGGGCCGTATTTTAATGATCTAAGTGCATTGTCTAAAGCGCAAAGTCTAAATGGGCATGTCCGAATCCACTTTTGCTAATTTAACGACGGGAAAAATGGTTTGTGCGCTGAGCACACGGTCGAAAAGTGTTATTCATATTCTCCTAATGAGTAATGGGTGTGTTTTGGGCGTAACATGCAATAAACCAATGGGAGTCTCAGCTCTCATCAATGTGGCGCTAAATATGAAAATGATAATTGTGCCGGGTTGAAACTAGCAAAACACTTGCGTTGCGCATTGCGCTGCATTGCACTGCATTGTGCCGGGTGTATGATAGAGCCCCTAGTATTTAAAAAAGAGTTGAACTCACTACTAGATTTTAACTATGCATTCAATGGACACCACCAGAAAAAAATATTTTCAGATATTTATATTAGAAAACAAGAGAAAAATACTCAGTTAGACAGTGTACTGTCACAGTACATGATTTCGGACACAGCTTAAGATTTAAAAAGAGAAGAAGCAGTTACAAAATGAGATAGAGGCTGGAGTAAATAATGCATCCATTTCTTTGGCAATGTGTAATGATAATATCCCTCATTAGTGTGCACATTTAACATTCAGATCCTGAAGACGATTTAAGTGCACTTTCACCCACATCAATCCAGACGGTGTCTTTAAAACACAGAACAAGAGTCTACAGGTGGACAGGATCATTTATGATGTTCCCTCAGTGCATTTAAAGGCCAAAACTGTGGTTAACCATCAGATATAAGGTGAAGATGTGTGATAAATGTAAGTTTGCTTTCTGAGCAACGCATCAGGAGAATCATGACAGCTGATGCGGCCCACACAACCAAACCCAATGCAGTATTAGATTCAATTGTTCAATCCTAAAAGCAGTATTGAATTTATATGGTTTCACATAAGAGCAACAACTTCTTTAAAGCCGGAAAATGTGAATGGCCTCTTTCTAGAAGTGTTTAGGGTGTGGGATTTGTTAAGTGGAGTCTGAATCAGATGCCACCTTCACAAACAATTAGCATCCGAGCAGTGTTTCTGACATTCATTTGAGTCAAACACCCTTCAGAAAGCTCAACGCTGTCATGAGTTATAATGCTGGAGGTGTGTAAGGATCTGCATTCAAACATTATCTCATAATGATGGTGAAACACCTCCACCGTCAAACCCTCAGCCAGAGAAGAGAGGAAGCTGAGAGTTTAGGAGGAGGGATGGAAACACAAGAGCTTTTTATAAACCCTCGACAGGAGACGCTGACAGACTGTGGCGGTGAGATGACACAGACAACAGCTGGAGATCAGCGAGAGAAACCGAGAGAAATTAACTACAGAGGTGTTAAAAACCTCCAGAGGAGATGAAGAAATAGAGTAAGAGAATGGAGAGAGAGAGAGAAGGTGGAGCTTGAAAACATTTCTATTTTTATCATCAGATGGTAGTCTTTTGTGCATGGCATAAATCATAAAGATTTCATGAAATACAGAAGTGCTGAGGAAAGCTGGAGGGAGACGGTCGGGCGTAAATTTTGCAGGCTTAGCATTACGGACAGCAGCAGATGTTGACGTCTGTCAGGAAATCACCTGCTCATTTTTCACCCAACCACAAAAAAAATGCATTTGTATTTCCTTAGAGAAATACCAATGTAGATAAACCTGCATACGTGCCATGTGTATTTATCTTTCAAAACTATATATACAGTGTTTTGAGAGTGTTTTGTGAATGCAGGTGTCTCTTTTATCATAAACCCTTTTGAAGCATCTATAGCAGGCATGTATTTTGACATGATGCATGATGCACATGGTTCACATGACACACCGAACACTTATTTTGATATGATGAGACACACACATGACACGCTGAACACATATTTTGACAAGATGAGACACACACATGACACGCTGAACACATATTTTGACAAGATGAGACACACTGAACACATATTTTGACAAGACGAGACACACACATGACACGCTGAACACATATATTGACATGACGGGACATCCACATGACACGCCAAACACATATTTTGACATGACGAGCCACACACGACACACCGAACACATATTTTGACATGACACGCTGAACACATATTTTGACAAGACGGGCCACACACGACACACCGAACACATATTTTGACATGACTCACCGAACACATATTTTGACATGATGGGCCACACACACGACACGCCGAACACATATTTTGATATGACACACCGAACACATATTTTGACATGACACGCCGAACACATATTTTGACAAGACGGGCCACACACGACACACAGAACACATATTTTGACATGACTCACCGAACACATATTTTGACATAATGGGCCACACACATGACACGCTGAACACATATTTTGACATGACACACCGAACACATATTTTGACATGACAGGCCACACACACGACACACCGAACACATATTTTCACATGACACACCGGACACATATTTTGACATGACACGCTGAACACATATTTTGATATGACACACCGAACACATATTTTGACATGACAGGCCACACACACGACACACCGAACACATATTTTGACATGACACACCGAACACATATTTTGACATGACGGGCCACACACATGACACGCTAAACACATATTTTGACATAACACGCCAAACACATATTTTGACATGACGGGCCACACACACGACACACCGAACACATATTTTGACATGACGGGCCATCCACATGACACGGCGAACACATATTTTGACAAGATAAGACACACACGAGACACGCTGAACACATATTTTGACAAGATGAGACACACACATGACACGCTGAACACATATTTTGACATTACGGGCCATCCACATGACACACCAAACACATATTTTGACAAGATAAGACACACACCAAACACTGAACACATATTTTGACAAGATGAGACACACACATGACATGCTGAATGCATATTTTGACAAGATGAAACACACACGACAAGCTGAACACATATTTTGACATGACGGGCCACACACACGACACACCGAACACATATTTTGACATGATGAGCCGCACACACGGCAAGCTGAACACACTTAAATAAATTATGTCACAAAAGTACTTGCTAATCTCATATAAGCTATTCTCAATTTTGTGTTTAAAAGACATCTAATATCCGTCCAAACCCAGATGTCTAGATTAAAACAAGACAAAATTTTTGTTGTCAGTAAAAATTTCACAGGCGTCTTACCATAGACCAAAAATAAATAACTGACACCAAATACCTTATAATCACTGTTGACTTTGCTTACATGATGGATTATCAAATATCACATTTTTTTAAACAACAACAGAGATAATAGTAAAAGCTAAAAGAATGAGTCAAATAAAAGCTGGTTATAGTTAACACAACGGACCATATAGCAGCCAATGCAGCGTTACGCTGAAGTCTTTAATTGGCTCAAAATGTCAAACAATAGAGTCAGTATTGCAAATACCTTAAGGACCTCATTTATCTTTAGCAGATAAACACACACAGATCATTTATTGATCCTTCACGCTCAAATCTGTGTAGTAGTAAACGTAAGGACATACGGTAATTCATAAGAGCCAATTACATAACAAACAGCTTGTGTCAGCTCTTTTTATTAGACCAGAGGATATTTACTTGCCATCTATGATATCTCATCTGCTTAAAGTCCCCAAAGTTCAGATTTTGCTTTATTACAGGTGACTGCCAGGAACAGATGAAGTAAATATGGTTTATTATTGTTAATGGACTGAAAATAACTCCATATACAGTACACACATAGTCTCTCTCTCTCTCTCTCTCTCTCTCTGTTTAAACTAAAGGTCACTGGTCAGGAGTCACAGGGTTGTGTGTTTTAGCCGTGTTTTGTGTAATGATGGACAGAGTAACTCAAACCCTGATTAAAACACTGAACATTATCACCTTTTCTACCCAGTATAATGAACCCATGTGAACTCAGCAGCAGGTTTAATGGATGTTTTGGAGAGTAAACACAAATATAGCTCCAGAAAATGACATCATACTACTAAAAGCATGTTATATTGCACTAATATACTAAAATTCTGTAACAGAAATAAAACATATAAAAAACTGTGTCTCTGACTGTGAAAAACAAATGTGATACTATCTACATTTCCATTATTCTTCAAATTGCGCAAATTGAAGTAGCGAATTTAAAATGCGCCCAATGGAAACATGGCATTTTTGCCCAAAAAATAATTGTTAAAAAAATCACAAAAAAGTTTTTACGCTTGGGAGAGATGGTTTTTCGAACAAGGAATATATCGCAAAACTGCTAAAGTTATGCAGCGCTGCGCAGACCAATCGGCAATGTTTGCCGCTTGCAGTCGAGTAAGGAGTTGAAGATAGAGCCGTCAAATCTGACACCTGCTGTTTGCCGTAGTGAAATATGTGGTACCCTTTTTAATTACCTGTTATAAAAATCTTGCGGAACTTTAAAACCATACGTCACATGCCTTCAACGCCAGTTTAAGTCGGACAAAATTTCTAACCGGCATGCACTGCTTCAAGTCAGCGAATCGGTCTGCGCAATGCCGTATGAAGTCGAACACGGTGTGGTCAACTTTATGCCGCATCACAAGAACCGACAAGCGCATGACATTACAATATCACAAAAAGCTTTCGAGTCACTCTCGCTGTATTTTGATGTCATACGCATGTTGGTTCTTGTGATGCGGCATAATGTTGACCACACCTCCTCTGTCTTGTCCTCCAATCAAACATACCACACGTGCCCCATGGTTTTTGGAATGACTTATTAACTCTTTCCCCGCCATTGACGAGATATCTCGTCAATTAAGAGAAAACGCTTCCCCGCCAATGACGAGATTTTCCGTCTTTCCGCAATACCGCTATTATCCACCAGGTGGCGCCTGGTTCCACAACTTTTTAAACCCGGAAGTATTGCCCTATGGCAAGCGGCTGCATGTTTGTGTCTGTTTTAAAGATCGCTCTGAATGGGATCTCTATGAAAAGTCCGTCACAAAAATGGAATTATCTCTGCTTTTTGCTCAAAATATGGTGTTTTTGCAAAAACCTACCCATATTCAAAAGCTGATTGCAAAAGAACCACTAAAGGTAGGATGAAACGTTTTTTTTTGTTTGAAAGCAGAGGGTCTGTTCTTTCATTTGGTATATTGCATGTTTATTTATTTAAAGAAGAACATTTTCTGGAAGGCATTAAACTTTGGTGAAAATCATAAAAAACGCTGGCGCTGGCTGGCAACTTTTTTTTTAAACGCTGGCGGTGAAAGAGTTAAGAACAAATTACATTTTAGTCGCATAACATGAGTTAATAGAAAGTCATTATTTCACAAAAAGTTTTTTGTCAACATTTAGAAAATAACGCAAATCTGTAATGGAAATGTAGCTACAGATATGCACTGGAAAAAATCTTCTTTAAAATGCATAAATGTAACGTAATAATTCAGGTCTCTAGTTATGACTCCGTGCCTCCTTCAATGTAAATCAAAGTTTATTCTGTATTATTATCAAAACAATATACATGCAATCAATATTTCAAAGCTTAAATCCATGCTGCTGTCTATTTTCATGTCACTGAATGTTCATACAAACTATGAGAAGCTGTACTGATAGCCAGGTCTTGAATCTTTTACTGCATCTAGAATATTAATAAAGTTTAACGCAGTATACGACGTAAAGGGCAAGAACTGTAATGGAAGTAAAAATAACGCCACTTACATAGAAACAAAGTGCACCGTGAAAAGCACTATATGAATAAAATGAACTCGACTTTAAATAGCAATCCTAATACATCAGACAAGCTGTCAGACCTCAGGAAGGTGTTCAATATATCAAGGATGTCCTTAAAACATGAAATCAATAAAACACAGTGCTCAGGTGGAGACGGGTGCTATTTATAAACCAGAAGTGACACCAAAGTCAAAAAGTTTCAAACTTTTAACAGATGAGGGAAGCTTGTAAGAGAAAAATCTATCAACAGATTCAATTCTCTTTGATTCTTATTGACTTGAACCCTTTGAATCAGTTCGGGTACTAAATGTACAGATGTACACTGAGAGCTACGCTATTTATTAATATTGATATAATCGTATCTTTAAAATATCACATTTCTACAGCTTCAATATCAAGATGAAAGGCATGAAATCATACTGAAAACAGCTGAAAAAAACATGTTCAACAGTGTGTGCAAAAACTACAAACTAACAATAAGCCTCTCTTAACTATGAAATAATTTGTCCTGCTGCTAATACTGTTGCATTATGTTAAGAATGTATATTATTTTAATTTGATTTAATTTTATTTTCATAGTGTTTATACTGTAAATTGGATGAAAATGTAATTTAAAATGTAATTTCCTTTTCTTGGCAAAGATAAATGACAAAATATGTTTGCAGTTACATATTAACGAGGTCATAGTCATGAATATTTAAAGTGTAAAGTGTTATTTTTTTGTGTTACTTTTGATCCACCTGTGTGTTACTTTCGTATGGAGCCCCTAAGGGGACATGGAGCAAAAATTAAATAAAGTTTAGTTTCGCGTGTGCACGTGAAACTATGGAGTGCTCACGTGAAACTAAACTTAAAAAAAAATCTGCACATGAAGTTTTCCGTGAGCACATGAAAGTTTCACGTGAGCACATTAAAATAAACTTTAGTTTTTTAACTCCAATGTCACCTCAGGGGCTCTGTACTTTCGTCCCTGCAGTCAGGGTCAAAAGTAACAATGCCCTACTTCAGTATAATTTCACTTTAAACATAAGTTGTTTTACATTTCAAAAATCCCACCTGGTATTGACAGACCAGACTTGTGAGTTATTGACCACAGCAAAATATATCTCTGTCTGTAACATTAACTTTTAAAATGACACTTTTCTGAAAAAATTTACTTTCGCCTCTGCTCCCTTTAGTCCATCAAGTGTATTTTTATGACTCAATCTGGCAACCGCACCAGGAACAGCGCAGAGTCACGTAAGTGATTATTTCACATAAATCTGGCAACACGTTGGAATGCAATAACTAGTTTAAATAATCATAACAATAAAAAAGGCTACTTCAGTAACACAGGTAAATCATGAAAAATATTTTAACCAAAAATGAGTAAAACAATACATAAATAGATACAATGCATAAAAATAGCTTTGTCTTGCATAAAATAAAACCATTTATATGAAAAACAATTTATTGATCAAATGTGGAATATGTTACTTACAACTGCGAAAATTACGGGCGGCTCAATATCACTTTTATGTCTTATATCGATTGTGATGTAAATGGCACCAGTTAAAATCTTCCCTAGGGCACCAAAATGGTCAGAGCCAGCGCTCACTTTAAAACGGAAAATGGATCGGAAATGGACTGAACTTTTTATTTTTGTTCTGGAGATATTTAATATAGCACTTGTGGGCAGTATCAGATCAATTTAGAAACTTAATATCAATGCATCTTTAGCTGAAATGAAAGAATTAAACAACTAAAGAACAAATTTATCTTACAGTAAATCAAAGTTACAAGCCTGGCCCGAAGTTAACCTCCGGTATGTGTTTGTTTATCAGTCTGGCTTGTGACTAAACTGACGTCTGGAACCTTGTCAAAAATAAAAATGTTTCAGTTTCCAAAAGTCGAAGAGAGACAGTAAGTACAAATCATCGCTGTGTGAGGCAAGAACATTGTATACATTCATTTTTGCACAGTAACACTAGCTCATACGCTTAAGCTACAGTTTGAAGATAATTTACTTGTTTGTTTGTTTGTTTTTTTGATCTAGAGGGATCTAGAGTTCACTAATAGCTAAAAACATTGTTCTGCTTAAGATATCCCCTTGAAATATATAAAAAATTTAACATATTAAAAAATCTTAATGCTCCTAAAAGAATTTTTTGTTACGTTTTCTTTTCATATTGCAATGAAATATGACCTAGTCTTTATGAGACTTTTCACCATAAGAAATTCTCCACTAATACAGTCGATAAATGATTTAACACAGGAAAACTATTTGAGGTCATATTGAGAGAGAGAAAAAGAGATAGAGATTTAACATTTTATTAAACCATCTGAAAAGCACAATATTAAAACCCAAATCAACAGAATGCAATACAATCAGGATTTTTTTTTTAATTAATATATTATAGGAAAGAGAGAGAACAGAAAGATGAGGTTAATGATGAGGTTCAATACACACTTAAATGTGTGTGTGTGTGTGTAAGAGAAAGACATAAATAACAGTCAATTAAATAATTAAATACACTTAATGGCTACGATCACCACAACTCCTAATTATAACTACGACTGCTATTAACAGATGTTGCCCCTTGGTACAAAGAGAGAGAGAAAGAGAAAGAGAGAGTGAGAGGACTTCCAAGCATCACATGTAACGCTGTTGCCATTGGAGACCAGTGGTCCTCATCATCCGGAGCTTACCGGTAACATCTACATTAAACTCTACAGTGACTTCACACCTTTGATGTGTCTTACATCATGCAAAGCTGAACACATTTTAGTAAACAGATCTTAAAGAGAGAGAGAGTTTACGCAAAAAAATACTGTCATCACTTACAGTACTCAACATCACATTGTTAATTCTTCTTTGTGTAATTTAATAAAAGTGGACGATAAACTTTAATGACTCATTTCTGTTGTGGGTCAGTAAATCATAACAATATTGTTTATTTATTGAGTGAACAATGTTTCTCTTCAGTCATGTAAAACCACACAATGTTGTAAAAATCAGGGCAACTGAATACACTGAATTACACACAGTTGCAGAGAGAAACCACACCGTTGTAAAACTCACTGAAATGTAAACCACACTGAGCTAAAGTGATCTCAGGAGTCATGTGAGGTGTGGAGTTGAGCCATGAGGTGTTTAAAAACACAAAGCATATATCTGATATAAGCCATAAGAAATATAAATACTGCCCAGATGCTTTTGATTTATGAAACAGAACTTAATCCAAACTAAACTGTGGTGTCGCTCAATAGCCCATGAATATATCCCAATATACTGTAGCACCACTACTTGAATCTTATTACCACATTCAATTGTATGGGAGCATCTAAAGTTTATGGCAATGGTTTTTAAACTTTCCGGCATGCCCCCCCTGCCCTTGTGTAGGGTGCATACCTTTACGCCCCACCAAAGAAAATTCATAAAACATAAAGCAATCTCAAACTTAGAATTTGAATTAAACAAACAAAAAAAAAAAAACACATAATACAATGTTGGTTAGTAGTTTTATTTTTCTGAGGTTAAGTTTATTATTTATAAAATTATTTATTACATACATTTACTTTATGAAATTATTAAATAATATATTACCATGTAATTATGTATGTATTACAATAACATTACCCAGTTATTATGAATCTGTAAAGTGTTACCAATATTTTGTAAAATGTCATAAAACCTGGCACCACCTTGCGCCTCCCAGTATGAGTACCACTACCATCTGTTAATCTGTCCCATAAGTGCTGCAATCTGATTGGCTGATTGGTTTGTATGAAGGTATATTTGGTGCAAAACAACTGCACACCTGTGACAGTGGAATTTGTATTTGTAGAGATTATCCACACATGTGTATCAGTAAACTTGAAGTCACAGAGGACGAGATGCAAACTTGTAGATTTTTTTTCTTTCCCTCAAATACAACACAACAGTTACACATTCACAAATCCTTCAGTGCAGCTGCACAAATCCCATTTTACAAATCACAGATTAAGAAACTCACAAGTTCACATTTTTTGCTACAATTGATGCAGTAAATATGGTGCATAACCTACTTGAACGCCTGCATCAAATAATGTGAAGTCACACACAAATTTTGTACATTTGCAAAATCAGTTTGTGCATCTGTGCGATGAGACTTGCATGTGTGTACAATTTATTTTTCACAAATATTTTTTTATTTTTTAAATATTTTCTAGCCCAAACACAAGTACATAAATACAACTGCTTGAATCTGCTGCTACGAGTTTCAAATACTCTTTTTCGTGTGCTCTCTCTTCTGCACCAAATATCTCGAGATAAATGGTGCGAAAGTGATTTGTATACCTGTAGGCTTTGGCGAGCACTGTTCAGCACTGCCCACCAGGTGGCGCCCCAGACACTCACTGAAGCAGAGTTTATTAATTACCACCAATGTTTCAGCAAAGTAATTACCACCAATGTTTCAGCAAAGTAAATTGCCTTTATCAAAGTATTATTTTCACCAAGTGGAGAACAATATAAATGGGAGTGCTAATTATACACACATGAAGGTAATTACATACAATACTCCAATGATTCATTAGTAAACAAAATATAAGTTTCATAAATTTCAAACCATCAATATAAGTAGATTAAAAAATACAAGCAGCAAATACACACATTTTAACTTTAAATAAGATACCAAATGATGTAAGTCCCATTCATTTTTAATATCATAAAACAAATTATTTTATTTTTCAGACTAATTTTTAATTCAAACAGGAGGTGGGGCCATGGAAAGAACGTTTGTGATTTCTTTTGCAAAATAACCTTTTTTTGAAGAAAAATATGTGATTTATATTTAAATCATGCTTTTTCTTCTAATATACTAATTTGGATGATTATTTCTGTCTTTTTGAATCGGGTTACTGAACAACTAAATTCTTTTTATTATTATATAAACAGTTGTTCTGATTTCTTAACATTTACTTTGGATGCTAACCCAAATCAAATCAGCTTTTTAGACTTGTGGATAGCTCGTAATTGTTTATATAGGGATCCGATTAAAAAACCTACAGCTCGTAATACACTATTGAGAGTGGATTCTTATTGTCGTGAGCAGGGCCGTACGCAGGATTTTATAAATACCGAGGTCCATATGTATTTTTCTAGGGCATGCACCCCAGGAAAAAATTTCTTATTTCTCTGCTCTACATATATGACTTCTAACACATCAGAAAAAAAAACAATCAAATAAATATAGATTTCAAACCATGTCAGTATGCGCAAGACTTTATTAGTGTTGTTTATTAGTAAGACATTGAAATAATTATGTTACCATCCTGGGCACTGTCAGTTAAGTAAATATAGGCTAAATGAATATAGGATCAGTTTAGTGAATTAACCAAAGGCTATCAAGAATTTGTTTATTTAATTCATTCACAATATGCACACACTTATTATACATTTAATATGCTGAAATACAACATCAATATTGCAGTGGCAGAACTAGAATTTTATAAATGGGGTGGCCAAGGCTACTTTAGGGGGTCCATATCCCATGAAAGAAAACGATATGTAATTATTATAATACTTCACATTACCCCATATTAGATAAATATTCTTCTTGCCCTGAATTCATTACATGCATTATACTAACTGTAAGATACAAACATAATGCAAGGCTGAACTTGCATAATAAACCAATAATAAACCAACTTACTTCAAAGAGCAGAGCTCAACATTAAGGATTGTTGGCAAAAAAAAGATATTTATTTAAAATTAAATATGGATTTATCTTTTTTTAAGAAGTTACAGTCAGGACCAGTGAGTGATTTTCTCTTCTTTTGTTATTTAAGTAACTTTAATGACTTCAACAGGTACTGTTTTTTAGACTTTAAGACAGAATGTAATAAAATGTTTACATTCGGAAGACATATTACGACATAATCAGTAGTTTACTATGATACTCACTAAAACAGTCCGGACCTCGATGGTGGGTATGGCCAAGGTCAAGAGTCCTATCTGTGTCTGCCCTATTTCCCTCTTATTCCTTTGTTGCCCTGCCCCCTTTTTTGTTGCCATGGACATTAATTCATACTCCACCCACTGCCCATCTGTTTCCATAGTAATTAATTGTTTCTGTTCTGTCAACTGCCTGTTGATTGCCTGTTTGTCAGCCGTTGTTTTATGTTGGTTGTTTCCTGTCATGTGTTACTGATCGTGTTCTTGCCTGTGCTCCTGTACCTTTTTTGGATTTAATACACTTAAAAACTGCATTTGGATCTACTCAACTTGCCATGTCTTGCCTTCCTGTGACAGTTATCATCCGTTAACATTGAAGAAAAGTCTTCCTTAAGGTCAAATGTAATATATAAAGTCTAAAAATAATATATAAGGGACCAAATTATTTTATTAAGAATCTTAATGATATGGAAATATCTTTGGGATTCACCCCCAAACAATTACAAGCTTATTTATTTGATAACATGTCACTGTGGTAAATCATGTGTAGGAAAAAAAAAAGGGAGTATAAAACACACATCGCAAAACATCAGAGTGCAATAATATGCAGAAATATGAACCTGGCATTAGCACTGCATTTTGTTGAACTTAATCATCCTATTACTTCATTATTGTATATAGGAATTGAGAGGGAATTTCCATCTAGAAGGTGAGGTGAGTTTGACCAATTTTTACTTGGACAGAAGGCCTTTTAGGTATATTAAATGTGAACATTGGCACACATGGTTTAAAAGTAGATTTTGATTTGGGTTGTTTTTATAGGTATTATGATATTGAAAATGAATGGGACTTACATCATTTGGTATCTTATTTAAAGTTAAAATGTGTGTATTTGCTGCTTGTATTTTTTAATCTACTTATATTGATGGTTTGAAATTTATGGAACTTATATTTTGTTTACTAATGAATCATTGGAGTATTGTATGTAATTAACTTCATGTGTGTATAATTAGCACTCCCATTTATATTGTTCTCCACTTGGTGAAAATAATACCTTGATAAAGGCGATTTAATAAACTCTGCTTCAGTGAGTGTCGGGGGCGCCACCTGGTGGGCAGTGCTGAACAGTGCTCGCCATAGCCTACAGGTATACAAATCACTTTCGCACCATTTATCTCGAGATATTTGGTGCAGAAGAGAGAGCACACGAAAAAGAGTATTTGAAACTCGTAGCAGCAGATTCAAGCAGTTGTATTTATGTACTTGTGTTTGGGCTAGAAAATATTAAAAAAATAAAAAAATATTTGTGAAAAATAAATTGTACACACATGCAAGTCTCATCGCACAGATGCACAAACTGATTTTGCAAATGTACAAAATTTGTGTGTGACTTCACATTATTTGATGCAGGCGTTCAAGTAGATTATGCACCATATTTACTGCATCAATTGTAGCAAAAAATGTGAACTTGTGAGTTTCTTAATCTGTGATTTGTAAAATGGGATTTGTGCAGTTGCACTGAAGGATTTGTGAATGTGTAACTGTTGTGTTGTATTTGAGGGAAAGAAAAAAAATCTACAAGTTTGCATCTCGTCCTCTGCGACTTCAAGTTTACTGATACACATGTGTGGATAATCTCTACAAATACAAATTCCACTGTCACAGGTGTGCAGTTGTTTTGCACCAAATATACCTTCATAGGTTTGCCTCCATCTTTCAAAGCCATTGAGAATCTTCCATAATGATGCTAAAGTATCACCTGTCTGAATAAGCATGAAAATATCTAATTCATCAGTTTATAAATGTAAAAAAACCGCTGTGGTATTGTCCATGTATGTATTAAAAAGGTTTGAAATGTTTCTTGATAAATGAGATGACATGATGAGCTATCAAACATCTCACTGTGATACGCTGGGGAAAAACAGTTCTGTATTTCATTTCTGCATCGGGATGACAGGAATGTGAGAGAAATGACAAAGAAATCCCACAACTGTCTTTATTGGTTGTAAATTGTTCATGCGTTGGTTTAAATAATTCATTCTTTGCAAAGACAAACTTTACTGTTTCTATAGTTCATATCAAGAATCTGAAGCACATGGTACTCTACACAAATATACAAGCATTAATACTTTAAGCTACATAACAGTGAAATATGTTTGCAGTGTGCTGACAAAACACCAGCAACAAGCTGCAAAACACTTTCTAACAAGCATGTATGGTTAACATTAACTGTATGTGCTAAAATATGTCCTGACTGACACTGAGGATATATTAAATGAAACAGACGGCAGTTAGTGAGCGTCCGCTGTCAGTGTTGAACTGATGGAGTAAAGTGTGTGACGGCTCGTGTCGTGTGTGATTTGTGATGCTGAACGCAGGGATAACAGTGAGACACTTCTGGTCACGCTGCGTCCATGTTTATCTCCGCTACAGGTGGGTGATGGATGCCATCCTTATTCAAACACATACGGTATCTGCTTTTCATCTACATTTACTGTGTATGACACCCAATCACAAATCATAAATGTGTATTATAGAGCTGTGATGGTGGCAGTATTTTATCACTGCGATGGTCATGCACCAATTCACCACGGTGGTGCGGTGGTTATAGGATGTGTGTGTGGGCACGCATTGATGCATATAGGCTTAAATATAATGCATACATAAATTCAGAAATAATGAAAATGTAAATGAGGATCAGATATTCGTGCGCATGTTTTTAAGTGCCAGCTTCTTTTTTCGCCGGATGCTTAGCAACGGCAGACGCTCTGGGGCCACCAAGCACTTAGAAAAGAAGAATGGCAGCTAGGTCACATTTTTGTGTGGTTTTAGACACAGAATGTCAAGTGCCAGTTGTGAGATCCACCATTCAGAGAGGCTCCCGAATTTCAAAAGCATTTTTTATTAAAATTGAGCAAATGTGCTTCAAGATTTTTGGGGGTGCTTGAACAAAGCCTCGGAGCACCCACGGGATCGGCACCTATGTGCTTGTTAATTGTAGTACTTCCATCTGTGAAACAACACATGGTTTGCCATCGCTGGGTGAGATTGTACTTTCTGTGTCATTGTCACGGATCTTCGCATTTTTCCGTGTCCGTACCACGGACTTTCTTTTCCATGTTTAGTTTCACGTATTGGTTACTCAATTGTTTTTCCTATTTTCTTACCATTGTCGCTTGTAGTAACCCTAACATTAGGCGACAATTGTTCAAATATCCGAAAAAAAGAGAAAATAATATAAACCAATAGTTAAAGTGACATCCTAACCCAAACCCCAAAACTAACCCCAAACCATAGCGAAAATGGTTTAAAAATAGGAAAAACAATTGAGTAACCATACAGTATGTTTCAGCTTTTTTTCTTCCTCTCTTCTTTTTTGTTTATTTTATATATTTATGTTTTTGTAACTGAATCAGAGAAAAATAAGCATTTTGATTCAACCACATTTTGATTTTATTTATTTATTGTTTAATTTGTTGAAAGAATGCTAGGTTGTCCCTTGTTTTGTACTCTGATTGGAAAACGCCTATAAAAGATTTAAGCTAAAAAACAATTGAGTAACCAAACACGTGAAACTGACATGGAAAAGAAAGTCTGTGGTATGTAGAGATCTGTGACAATGACATGGATAAATGACAAAATATTCCATGACTATACCACGGAAATTTGTAAGATCAGGTTGATAATTTTGCTTGTGATAGCAAAAAAAAAAAACTATTTTACCCAATATTTCAATATGCTGTTTTTCTCTGTATTATGCATTACCTAAGCATCAAGCTCTAAGACAACCGTAATGTATTGTGATAATTATAAAAGCAACGTTTTATTTGTGAGTCAGTCCATTGCAATGAAATTGGTTTGGATAATTTGCCTCTCAGGCAGCAAGTAAATAAAAGCCACATTAAAGCTCAGAATCAGTAATGGAAGAAAGAGTAAACAAGGTTTTGTGTCAAACAGGTCAACAACAGCATTAATAATGCAAAGCACCAATACAGAGAGAAATGAAACTGCTGAGTTCGTCCTCTCTTACTTTAGTTGAGCTGCCTACCTGGACAACATTTCAAGACACTGACGCTTTTCCAAAAGCTACCCAGAATAATTATGCAGCCCTCAGGATATCTCAGTTTGGCCAATTATAATGGAACATCGCATGTATCTTTCACAAAAAGACAATCCCAGAATGCACTGTGACAAGCTCAGTATGAGAAACGCTATATTTGTACGACACATCATACGCCGGATTGTAAAGAAAGAAATATCAGTGCATCGGAACAAAAGAGGCGCTTTTAAAACGACAGAAACCGTAGAGCCGAGACACATTAACAGACAAAACCTCCCACACCGATGCTAAAGCTAGTCACGCATCTAATCAAATGTCAAGGGGTGGAAATAAAGCGGCACGCAGCATGTCTGTAACACAATCACAGGCTTTTCCTGAGACTCTAATGTAATTTGGGGTTTAATGGAGTGGCCTCCTCCGCTCCCAGAACTCGCGAGGGTAAGGAGACGAGGCGGCGCTCCTCGCTCCTGAAAGCTGTTTGAATGTCTGGTTAGGAGCCAGCGAGGTAGTTAAGTGTCTCTGCGGTGTTAAAGGTCTAAAGAAGAAGTTTGGAGAGCAGAAGCAGAAGGTGAAAAATGAACAAACAGAGAGCCAGAGAGAGGGAGGGGGGTGAGCGAGAAGACACAAATAAATGAATAAAAAGTGGAGCCAATTGACTAGCATTACCATTCTGCCCAAAACTCCTTCTGTTACAGAAAAACCATGCCAGAAACCATGCCAGAGGATGAATGGGACAATAATATTGTTGCTGGGGTAAAGTGGTTGCTAGGGTGTTTTTAACATGTTGATGTATGCAGTTTCTAGGTCACAGTGGTTTCAAGACAGCTGCTTACTGGCCCAAAAAGTCTCTGTGATATTCTCCTCTATCCTCCAGTTCCTCTTTTAAAGAGGCAATAAATTTGTCGATTTTGTTTTTTACTGTTGTCTGAGGTCTACGTATGATGTTTGCGTGGTTTTTACATTCAAAAACATCAAAAGCAATAAGTAATACACTATTTTGTAACATGGATTAGTGGCTGTCTGGAGAAATGGTTTGTTTGAAGGGGCGGGCCGCATTGAATACCTGGACTGCTATGATTGGACGGCTTCATTCCCCGTCATTACATGTGGGGAAATGTTTAAAAACATTAATGTGTAAAAATAGCAGCCGAACACAAATATGTTTGAGCCACAAAATATTCTGGGTGCTAAAGATGATAAACATAAATGACAATACGTATAGTAAAGTAGAAACAAAACTTTAAACTTGACGTGACTAAAGTACCGTATACAACACAGTAAGCGTGCATCAGATTATAAACTGCGGCTGATACGCTCTTATCAATAACTTTATATATTTCTATTGTGCTTGTGAGGTTGCTCTTAGATACACATAATGTTACATACCACAGTTATATGATAAAAAAGCTTTGTTGAGTGTTGGACCTTTCAAAAGCAACGTGCCTAAATTACCGTATACAACACAGTAAGGGGGCATCAGAATCTAAATTGGGGCTGGTAAGTCCTTCCTTATCACTAACTTTGTATATTTCTATCATTGTATTACAGTCGTATTGTTAAGTGTTGCACCTTTAATTGTTAGTGAAACGCAGTAACGTTATCTTAAATAAAGTAAAATGTTTAACTTACTGTGTACTGCTTTGTCTTTTTTTGTCAGATCCAATATTAGGGTTGCTTTTAATCACAGTCCCTCTGCAAATCCAGCATAGACTTCTGAATCTGCTGTACACAAAGTAAAGAAACACTCCCCACGCGAGCTGAAACTTCTTCAAAAACAAACTTTAACCACGCATTCCTAATGTTATGTTCCGAGCCTCCGAATTAAGGTTATACAGTGTTTGTATTGTTCCCAGACAGTTCTTCCACAACCGTACACTCTGTTTCCATGGTTACTCATAACAGATCACCCCGTCAAAGTAAAAGTCATTTTGGTTACATTTGACAATCTTTAAAGACATGTTTACTGATTGTTGAGACACTGCATGGTTTGCTTTGCCCCTGGCCCTCATATGTGTCATGCGAAGCTGTGGGCGGGGCTACAAAAGTGGTCGTTGTATTTGGGTTTGGGGAGGTGTTTCAATTCTACTCTTACGTCAGATTTCAGTTTTGAAACTTGCAGGATCTTCATTTAACTTTATCAAGTTAAAATTGATTGTTTGATTCACCGCTCCTTTAAAATTACAAATACATGGTTTACTGACACCATTTAAAAATATTTATTTGATTTGATGGCTGTTTGAAGAGTGTACTGTGTGTTTAATCTCATGTTTGGCTCATGTCATCTCCCCGTGGACTCTGGTCGTTGTCTTGTGAAACATCAGTCTCTTCAGCGAGCGTACATGAGCTCTGTGGTCTCTGGTAACGCACAACACATTTCCAGTCATCTGTCATTGTGGTGCTGATGAAAGGACTTTGGCCACGGCTGTGACAGGCTCAGATGAGGCTGCTGTAGGACTACCAGCGCAGCTGTCAATCACAGATATTTGGAAAGAAGCGCTGATGATGAGATGACTTCTAATGAGATTCATGATTGTAGGGATGCTTCAAAATGTGTTTCATTCCAGTATCTTAGTATTCTAGTTTGCAAAATGAGGGATATTTGAAATAAAAACATCAAGTTATATAATAAATGTGTGTTTCTTTCATGAATCACTGCTTTGAGTATTCGATTACCCATCACTGTCTCTTGTGTACGGTATAAACATTACCACTCGCTGTTACTGGAAATCTTAATCACATCCTTTCATGTAAAAGCCATTATTTGTCAGAAGAGGATTGTGGGCAAGTTTTTCTTTGATGGTTGATATGATCCTCTACTGCTATACCAAAGCATTGTTAAAGTAAAGTTAAATTTACATACATTAAGGTAAATTACATAATCTACTTTTGTTCATTATTTTCCCCTTTTTAAAAACAGCATCATTGTTGTCAAACTGAAGTGGTATACTATATATTTTAACGCTTATCGCATGATTTCACATTTTTGGGAACGTACGAGTGAATGTTGGGCATGAAGAGGCTTTCCTAATTTCTCTAAACTAATTATGACCCTCAGCCATCTGCTCGAATAAGATTAGACTAAAGGATTAAAAATGAATGGGGTTCTCCAGCCAGGTGAAACATGGAGATGGTGAGCGGTGGGTAAAAGCAATTACGAGAAACCGTAGCCCTGTAGCAACCAAACCTTAGGGCCTGGTTGTGGGTTTCAAGCCCACGGCTGGAGTTACACGAGGACTGTGGGTTAGCGAGGCCGATTCGGGGACACCCGCACGCTTTCGACTCTTTCTTAGTTTCTTCCAAACGCTCGCATTAAGTCGAGATAATGTTCCTGCCATGTTGAGGTCTTGTTAAGGGCTGTCTGGAGTCCCAGACGTTATTGGGTTGCCGTATTTTCCTGTCGGATGCCTGTTTGGCTGTAAAGGCAGCTAGTCGAGAGCGAACGCGCTGGAGTCATTTAGCAGATGAAATTGTGTCATTGGATACAAGCCGGTATATATAGACACCAAATCCAGGCAGGCCTAAGTTACACCTACAGAATAATACATGCTGCCAAAGTCTGAAACTGAGAGATGATAAAGAATTTCTAAGGATTTACCATATGACTCTTACACATAGAAATCTTAAAGCTAATTTTACCAACAGTTATAACTACATCATAAAAATAAGGATTTTCCTTTAATACTATCAGGGTTTTTGTATCTTGTCTTGTTGTTTAAATTATGTTTTTATTTTTTATTTCATGTAATGTCATTTCCTTTTGTAGTTCTTAGTCATGGTCATTGTAGTCCTGTCTTGTTTCCCTTGTTTCCTAATTGTGGTGTGTATTATTTTTGTTAGTTTGTGTATACATAGCCCTCATGTCATGTTGCCATTGTCCTTTGTCAATCATTAATATTGTTGTGTGCTGTTTGTGCCGTGTGTTCTTGTTTCTTCATCGTGGATCTCGTCATGGATGATGTTTTGCACTTTTGGATGGATAAAACCACTTCTGCATCAAGATCCAGACTATGTTTTGTGTTTTTCGACAGCCGCATGACAAATACCAGGAAGCAAAAGCCATCATTTTACCATCTAGGATAACTACAGACCCGATATAGTCTGGCTAATATATG
Organism: Paramisgurnus dabryanus; assembly: GCF_030506205.2. NCBI lineage: Eukaryota > Metazoa > Chordata > Actinopteri > Cypriniformes > Cobitidae > Paramisgurnus > Paramisgurnus dabryanus. Next base: position 31,960,519 of record NC_133358.1, on the reverse strand, counting down.
TAACCCATACTGTATGTATTTAACCGATATAGTAACCCACTCCTAGTTGAAATGAACTTGAATTTGGTTACATGTTGTTTTTGCCAAAATAACTTGTGAGATGTCTGATATTATGTCAACAGTGATTACAAGGTGTTTGCTCTCATATATTTTTGGCCTATGGTTAGACGTCTATTACATTTTTACTGACAGCCCAATTTGGTTTAGCCTAGACATCTGGGATGTGCTATTACGTGTCGAATTAATTGAACCAATTGGTTCGCAAAATGATTTATTGTTGCAAAGCGTTAGAAACACCACACACGCTGGCAACACCTGCAGATCCAGACCCAAACATGACGCCTTTTACAAACAATTGCAAATATCTTCACAATGGTGTATTTTTTTCAATATAATTTATGAATCATTAAATACCATTAAATATTTGTGTTATTGAGTAGGGGTGTAAAACGGACAGTTCATTGCAATACGATACCGTGCGCCAGCGATGCATCAAACATTTCGTCCATGCAATTACGATTTGATTAATTTATAAGTACGTTATATTACGTGACTAGTTAAGCAATTACATTTTTAATAACTCACGAATGCAAGCAAAATATATAACATAAACATTTCATTAAACCCTTTGAAAATGCCACAATTTTTCTACCAATTGGGAGATTTACACCAGCAAACTAAGAAAAAATACACTTTTTTAAATAAAGAAAAATAAATAATGAGAGAAAATCAAGCTTATGATGGCAACAGTCAAAGTCTTAGTGTTTCAGCTGGGGCTGACAAATGTTTTCTGTAAATCTGTTTGTCCAATAGATTTTCCTAATACAAAATATTTCCAAACCCACAATTTGCGTCCAATAGCAATCACAATTTTTCGCTGGCACAACTGCTTTGTTATTGCATTGCATTCACTTGCTGACATGAGCACACAAAATAAACAAAATTGCACTCTATAGATGGACGTTATGTCAATAAACGAGGATGCGGAGAGCGTCAAAATAAAAGTACCTCATATCGATATTTTATGTGAGGCATCGATGCGTCTAATCATTAGAAATTTAATCGATGCATCGATCCGTATCCATGTATTGTTATACCCCTATTATTGAGGTATGTGAAGTGTTATCCACATTCACAAAGTATTACCGAACAACCAACCTTGGTCTTCCACTAATTTCACAATAAATGTTTTGAAACAGTAATGACGTAACGAAGGCTTGCTTGCTAAAATTAGTTGTCCAATGTGTCCACAGTGACTTTTTGATACATGCACCGAAACAATGATTCGAAACCAAAGATTTGTATAGGTTTCGAAGCTTCATGAAGAAATGTTTCGAAAGCGCCATCACTAAATAAAAGTCACCTCTGAATTAGCCAACCAGAAATCATTGTCTAAAGAATTACTGAGACTCATCTATCATCAGATCGACAATACAACAGTGTGTAGACATCACAGTGAATGTTAAGACCTGTGGGCATGAACTCAATGTGAACCAGCTGTCTTCATAAAAGCAATTAGCTTCACAAAGAAGTCAATGATGCGTTTAACACAACACACTTAACCTGCGATGACATCTGCAATGACTGGAAAAGTTAACATAACACAATGTTGTGATTATCATGCATTTCAAAGAATAATCATACATGAGGTCTTCTCAAATTTTTTTCCACTTTTTATTACTCCTGAGACAGAAACATCAGTAACTTCATACGTCTCCATCAGAGATCTAAAAAACATCTCAAAACTGCTCAAATCGCTGTCAAGCTAAAGTCAGATATGAATATAACCTTAAACATCCATAACTGAGATCTCTAGGTTTCCTGAGCTACTAACCCAACAACACATTTCTCATCTGAGCTCAAAAGTAAAGATATGCATGCATTAAATTCCTAACCATGTATGTCCCGCTTAAACACACCTAGCAGGAAAAATTAAATATTTAATGCCTCTCTAGAAGTTGGCGTTTTATTTATTAGTTTTAAATGAAAGCAGCTCTATGTTCTTGTATTGACAGGGTATACGCCTATGTCACAGGGGATTATCATCCTAATGAATGTGTCCTGCCGTATGTCGACCTTCGGTGAAACCTTAGACCGAACGACACAAGAGAACGAGCCGATGCGATGAAACATTCAGCACATCCTAATGAGAAGAATATACGAGTGAAGCGAAAGGCCGGATAAATAATGGACGAGTCTCTGTGGATACCTGGACGACACCTGTTTGATCACTGCGGGGTCCAGGGGTCTACAGCTGGGGTCACACACATTAATAATTCAAATCTCACAAAAAATAGGGGTGACCGGAGCATTCACTTCAAATGAGAAATTGCATGAAACAAATGGCATATTGCAGACAAAATCATAAAATGTATACCTTAAATGCTTTGCAATCAAATGCATTAAAATGTTTGAGGAAGTGAATAAAGCTTAAGTTGCATTTTATTGTTGTCTCTTAACATTCTGTTGAACTTCTTATTTTGGCACAAAGTCACCGCGGTCTAAAACATCAGGGTGAGCGGATAAAGACATGAAGTATTTTCAAGTCTTGCATCTGAAGTTATGAAGATATTTGCTTAGCAACGGTTTCCACAAGAGGAGCAAACCGAGAGCCGCATCTATTTCTCTGTCTCTATTTAAAGCAGAGCATTACAGTACATCCACAGACGCGCAGGCAAAATGATGAAATTACTGCACAACTGAATGAGAATGAATAATAATGCAGAATATACCACAGTAACCATCAGCAAACTGGAGACCGCATCTCCTCTGGGAAACCATTTCATTTTGACAGCGTGTTTGACATTAACATGCAGAAATGACTTTGAGGTTGGAAGAGCATGAGGTCGGTAAACAAAAATCAGCTTTATCAGTTACTATAGGAGCCATTTAACAGTTTTCAGCATACATTGTCAAACAACTAGTAAGGGAATATGATCTCAAACATTTCTCATTAAAAGTACATCAAACTAATTTATATTTTAATGCTCCATACTGTTAGTGTTAGTTAACAAATGCCTGATTTTATTTGCATTTCTTTTTCTCCAGAGCAAATCCAGAAGAAACATCTGTAAATTTAAAACTCATGCACTATAAACTCATGCAGTATAAATATAAAAAAGTCTCAAGATAAATCAAGATATATTTTCATATCTACATTTATACATCTATATATGATGATGTATGATGAGATTATTTGTATATCTACTGTATATATCCTAAGCATTTCAATGTTCACTGACATCTGTACACGTAAAAAAATGCGCAGTTAGGAGTGGTAATATCTGCGGGTTATTTACTAAAAAGGCGCAAATTAAATAACACAGGATTAACAGCTGATTTCCATAATTACCAACACAATCTACGAAGAGCAGCACACATTAGTTCAGGGATGCAAATAAGCAGAGCTGATGAGGTGCAGGTGATCTACTAACACCTGATGTGCTTGAGTTCAGCACCACGGACAACACAGATGAAAATTCAAGGTGTGAAATCCCAGCTAACAAAGCCATAGGACACCGAAAAGAACTGGAAAACAGGTTTTGAAACACCTGCTATTGTGTGACTTCTCCTAGTGACTCCTCTTTTATTTCCTCCAGCAAATAAAAAATAACATGGCTTGGCAAACAATATTTTTGTTCCTCTGGCATTAAATAAACTGTAAAGTGTTAAAAAAATCCTCTGCCTTGTACCACACGCTCTTTCATCTCTGTGATGCCTCATCCTATCAGCAACAATTACAGTCATTTCAATCGCAAAATGATTTAAGACATGCTTTTTCTCTGCGTTAAATAATCGCGCAAATACCAGTAATATCACACGTGCAAACATTAGTAAATCACGTTGCATGAATTATTTAAATAATCTCTTCCCATAAATTTTACGTCTGAAAGGAAACTCCTAGAAATGCACATGCAATACGGTCAGTCGCAAAAACCATGCCTTTACAGCGCTAATTATTCACTGCGTGTCTTTAGTAAATCTTGATAGTCGTTATTTAACTCCAAAATGATGGTAAATGGTTAATTATAGTAAATCTGGGCCTAAAACATGTTTTCTAAAAATCACGGTCATATTCTCATAGCATTACACAGCATCTGTGACCTGACTGAGAAGTAGTGGGAATGAATGACTAAACCACAAATCTTTACACTAATACCATCAGACGCCACTTTCATTTCTGCTAAACCACATCCTCTATTAAGCTTTTAACCTTCACTTTTTCTTCTTCAGTGCTCTGTCATTCTTTCTCTTCATCATTGATCTTCATTAGTGCTGTTTGCTGAAGTCAAGCCTCACTAGTGTTGCTCTATTATGAGCCATTTTAAACCTGACAAATAACAATCAGGGCCCTATTTCAATGCTCTGAAGCGCATGGCGCAGGTGCACTTAGGGTGTGTCCGAATCCACTTTTGCTCATTTAATGACAGAAAAAATGGTCGCGCGCCATGTGCATGGTAGAAAATGTCCAATTAACTTAATGAGTCAAGGGTGTGTTTTGGTCGTAACGTGTAATAAACCAATCAGAGTCTCATCTCCCATTTAGTTTAAAAGCCACCATGGTGGATTTGCTTTTGCATGGCTGAATTAGCAAGAGCTTCTCCAGAGAGGAAACTAATTTCATTCATCATTACTGCAAATCTGGTAATTCTGTTACATGCAATGACTATTCATTATAACTTGTATGCATTTTTTATTTATGTACACAATGATAATCTTTAACATTGTAATCCTTTCATGTCTAATATTTGGCATATTTACAACGAGCCTAACGCACCCATTAAATAAATAAATAAATACTGTGCCATTGACTTTAGACCAGGTTTTTGGGGGGAATTTTTTCAGGTGCCTCAAAATAGTAACACACCAACAATGCTCCTGGGCGCAATTGCATTTGCTATTTAAAATGTGGCGCTGGACGTGAAAATTATAACTGCGTCAGCTGAAACTAGCAAGAAACTCTTGTGTCACACCTGCCGTCATATTACGTTGGGTGTATGATAGAGCCCTCAGACTTACACTGAAGAAAGATATTGAGAAACCAGATCATTGGGTCTGGGCTCTTTGATCCTAGCAACACAGAAATCAGCGTTGACAAGTTACCTCTGACAGTCTAGTTTCATTATGTCTCTGTCATTTTCCATCAACTGTTCCACATGTCTAACAGTACACTTCCTTTGCATTGGTAATGCACTATTGCTTTTAGTTTGGGGAGTGGGGAAAACGAGAGTGGATGATAATTAGATAGAAAACATCAGAATTCAGTACAAACATCAATCAATCACAGCCATGTTAATGGAAACTGTCAGTAAAGGAACAACATGAGAAAACTAAAGCTTACTCAAACATCTGACAAGTCTTCTCAACAAGAGAATGATTCAGTTCATAGAATAAAACAATAATTTTGACATGTATGATCAGCTGGGTTTCCATCACACTGATTTTATGTGCATTTTGAAGTATAGCATCAGAAACAAGAGATGGCAACAGCAAATTTCAAATAAAAATCCCTTAATGTGCACTCGCCTGAAGTGGTGACTTTTTGACTTTTGCATAAAAGAGAAAATGCGAATAATGGGAGATGGAAATGCATTTGCCGAATAAATTCTTACATAGTGAACATGAAACCCACGTGACTGATCGTCTAACTGTATCGGCTGATGTTATCTTTCCTATATATGGGGCTCGATGTCATCGCAATGCCCTTGCTGCTTGTGCCTGCATCAAAAACTCTGCATTCCTTCTTCTGTGCACAACATTCAGTTAAAGGGATAGTTCGGCCAAAAATGATATTAAACCCATGATTTACTCCCCCCCAAGCTGTCCGAGTTGCATATGTCCATCGTTTTTCAGACAAACACATTTTCGGATATTTTAGAAAATGTTTTAGATCTTTCAGTTGATTAAATGTAATGTTACAGGGTCCACCCATAGTCCACGACCTTCAAGTCCAAAAAGTGCATCCATCCTTCACAAATTAAATCCAAACGGCTGCAGGATGATAAACAAAGGTCTTCTGAGGGTAATCTGTGCGGTGTTGTTGTAGAAATATCCATATTTTATACTTTATTAACGTAAATAACTACCTTCCGGTAGCGCCACCATCTTAGTCGCGTCTGCATTCAAGATGAGAGCTTTACGCAGCTTACGGAGGTTTCTCTGCCCACCAAATTTGTCATACGTCACTAAGAAAAGTGCATATACTACGCTAATACTCTCTCCTGAATCCAGAGGAGTCTAAGATGGCGGCGCTACCGGAAGGTATTTATTTTCGTTAATAAAGTTTTAAATATGGATATTTCTACAACAACACCGCGCGGATTACCCTCAGAAGACCTTTGTTTATCATCCTGGAGCCGTTTGGATTTAATTTGTGAAGGATGGACGCACTTTTTTTTTGGCTTGAAGGTCGTGGACCCTATAACATTACATTTAATCAACTGAAAGATCTAAAACATTTTCTAAAATATCCGAAAATGTGTTTGTCTGAAAAACGATGGACATATGCAACTCGGACAGCTTGGGGTGAGTAAATCATGGGTTTAATATCATTTTTGGCCGAACTATCCCTTTAAGCAATTACAAGCTGCACTGCTTGTAAATTTGCCACATCGTAACTAAATGCATTCCTGACTCTATTTTCTAAGCGTGCCTTCTTTTATTTACTGTTGGGTATTCATAGCACCGTCACTTACTTGAATAACTTGATGGAAACGCACCTAATCCGCATTTGTTTGTCTTTCTTTTTTGTCTATCTATTGACCTTATAAACATCTTTGCATGTTCAAATACACAGAGTACTAATAAAGCAAGTGAGCTTCCCAATAATATAACATACAAGTTAAACTACAACTCTAAACCTGTCTGTGAAACTCTTAATAATATAAGTTCAAGTTTCGGGTTACACCGCGGCCACTTCCAAAACCCAAAGTGCTCAGATGACTCTGGTGATGAATCTAATCATTGCTTTATGAGTTCTCATAGAGTCGAAATGAATGCAATGCATCTCTTCATGTCACATTATCAGTTAATGGGCTTTTACTATCATTTTGATATAATCATGACTTTATTTCTTTGTACATTATTTTATAGCTCTGTACTCTAATAACTGCACTTCAGCAATTGTCTCATTTCTGTCTTTGTTTTCTTTCAACTAAGGAAATAACTTAGGCAAAGCTAAAACTTTATAAGGCATAACGTCTGTGCTTTATCTCTTTGATCAGTCCATGTGAAACAGTGCATAGACTCTTCATCTGACACTTTTCAAGTAAAGAATGGAAAGTTTGCTAGTTTAAAGAAGAATTCGTTTACATAGGATTCAGAATCATTGGCTTATTTTTGTACTGAATGTACCGCTCGATGGGAAATAAAATATGACGATTTCTATATTGTTTGTTTAATAAAAACATTAAGGACAGGATAATGTTAAATAAAGACATGTTCAAGAGATTTTCTCTAATGTTAATGTTTAATATCTACATTTAATGTTAAATCTACATGATCATTTACTTTGTGTTGGACTTGCTTACTGGAGTCACCCCTTGTCATTTCAAAGAATAGTGTAACAGTGAGCATGTTGAGTATAAACAAAATAAAAGAGATTTCTCTTTTATTAAAAAATAAAAGAGATTCAAACACAAGTTCTACTGAATCATTCATTCATTCATTCATTCATGTCTTGGCAAACAGTGAAGCCTTGGGGTTGCTGTATTGTGTCTGTCTGTTTGCCTGCAGGTTCACCAACGTCCAGGCAAGAACCATCGCATGAAGTCATCAAAAGTAGTTTATTTCTCACACATCTAAACTGCATCAGCTCGGGTCGCTTGGAACCCCAACCGAGGTGGTACAAAAAAAAAGTATCGGGTATCACATATTGCACCCAATGGAAAAGCTCCCAAAAGTAAGCTGACCCAACCCAAACTAAACCAAACCAAACCGTGGGGTTCTGTGCAATGGAAAAGCGCCATAAGTAAGCAGTCTTGCTTTCTACATAGGCCGCTATCTTCTAAGGGCTCATTTATACTCTCTCTCTCTCTCTCTCTCTCCTCAGGGAATGGGATCACACCGTGCAAGGCGTGAGCTGCTATAATCTGCAGTGAAATTGGGGCAGAACTGAGAACTCTCTCACATTTAGGTCTCTTTGGACATCACTGCCCTTTGAACTCAAGCCAAAATGAATCGAGACTTGGAAAACTCTTTAGCATTTTTTCACACAGGCAGTTCCAGCTGCAGGCCCTTGAATGTTTTCAAGTGCAACTACACATTTATTGTAAATATTTAAACCATTATAGCTGAAACATCACAGCATGTATCGTACAATATTTCAATTTATTTACATTCTGTTTTAACCTCCTGATCAGATCAAATCCACCGCCTCTCTCAAATTCTCTTCTTTAAAGTAAACAAGCAGCACAGCTAATAAAGCAAAGCAGGGATGATGTATTTTTAAGGCCAACCTGGAAGTTAGCAGGACACTGGTTACCTCAATAAAGCCCATTCATTTTCCCATAGACATTTGGATTATCGCAAAAAATAAGCTTTGTGTTTAACAAGTAAAGTTTATGACACTTACACAAAGATAATCTTCACAGATGAACACAACTTTTATGAATTTTGAAGTCTAAATGCGTTTACTAGAAATAAACAGCTAATTTTATGCTACAAGGAACTACACCATGGCCTCTTGACATCAACGTCAATGGTCCTATGAAATCTAATTTATTTTTACAAAATTCTGTTTTTTTTTTTTTGTTTCTTCATTGTTTTAGATGGTTATGGGGGAGGGGGGTTCAATTTTGTTCTGTTTTAGTGTTCTGGATTCATTTAAAATTTGCCAAATTCCATGAAATTCCACACTATAAAGTAAATTCCGTTTTCATGTCTTGATTCCGTGATTTTGTCTGTGTTTTCTGCATTGTGAAAATCATAGGGCCTACAGCTCTTTCAAACTATATAATACATCCTTACAAACATATTTCCTAAAGGATATATTGCTTTTTGGGGGGAATTGTGCCCATGTTGCGTTGTTTTTTAGATCTTCAAGAGTGATGATGTTTAAAGTCCCCAACAACGTTAGTAGTCCCATGTACAAACTGCCATTTAATAGACATGTTAAAGCTTTTAAAAGTCATGAGTGAGGGTATTACTGTTGTGTTTTATGGTGTAGAATAACATGTGAAAATATCTCGAGCTTTCGTTTAACAAAAAACCCATTGACATCAAGACAATGGAACTGAAAGTGCTAAAATGCCAACTCGCTTTAAGGGTTTGCCTACAAAAATACGTCATCCCTATGGCACTTTATATTGACATGATCCTCCACAGCTAAACAAAACTAAAGCTGAATCAGAAGCCAAAAATGTGAAAAGTGATAACCATCAGCTCCTGGCCTGAAACTCAAAACAGACACAATGAGTCTCCTGATACCTGTGTGAGTTTATCAGGGTCATCTCAGGCTGGTGTTTACCATGATAAGGATGGGTAAGATCGACAGTAGAATAACAGTTTTACCAAATGCACCTGTTGGTGTTTGAGTTAAACACTTCAGACATCAGGCTTCATAAAACCTCATCAACCAACATTGAATCTTTACTCACATCTGATTGGCTGAGAGAGACAGAAAATCCCCCTCATAATCACGACATTCAAGAATTCAATGGTTGTATTTGTCACATACACAGTAGTATAGAGACTATATAACTTGTAGTAAAATGACAATCAGGTCTGCTCCAATAAAATAAAATAAAATAAAATAATAATAAAAAATTAAAATAATTTTAAATAAATTGAAATATTAAAATAAAATAAATTGAAATATAAAATTAAATTAAATTGAAATATTCAAATAAATTGAAATAAATTGAAATATTAAAATAAATTCAAATAAATTGAAATATTAAAATAAATTAAAATAAAATAAAATAATTGTTTGTACAGAATAAAAAATAAAATTATATGATACATCTTAATCTAAGATGATGAATCACAATCTAAGTGGAGCGACCTGGAAAGCGCACGAATGCGGCGTCCTCATCTTGGATCATGCATTTATTTCACCACCTAACAATAATTTTTACATTTAGCAGATGCTTTTATCTAAAGTGATAAAATAAAGTGATCAATCCTACTTCTAACTTTTTATGATATTTTGTGACTGGTGATCAATGTAAACATGCAAAAGAAAGATGTTTTATTTTTCGTATGTCTCACTGTTTCTCCAGCATCTTCAATTAATGTTTTTATTTTTATTGAGATCTCTGCATCTCATTGCATTCTGTTGTGCTGTATTTCACCTGCGTGTGAGTCCTTATGACACTGAAGCTGTGAGAAATGTAGAATAAATTTCTAGCTATAAATTTGTTGACGTGCCAAAACTTCATCATTTCCACCCGACTGAATGCCTCAATTTCTGCTTAATCTGCCAGCCGTAAAACTGCAGAGAATTATTGATGAATAATCCTATAAAAATGACTGGTGATAGCTAAAGGCTGTCTGACAGATGAAATACACTCTAAAAAAACAAACGGTGCTATATAGCACCAAAACAATTGCTTTGGATCGTAACGATAGAAGAACCATTTTAGTGCCATATAGCACCGGTGAAGAACCAGTGAAGCACCAGTGAAGCACCAGTGAAGCACCAGTGTAGAACCATATAGGGGCCATATAGCACCACATATGGTTCTACATAGCACTATATGGTTCTACACAGGTGCTTCACTGGTGCTTCACTGGTTCTTCACCGGTGCTATATGGCACTAAAAATGGTTCTTCTATCGTTACGATCCAAAGCAACTGTTTTGGTGCTATATAGCACCGTTTGTTTTTTAGAGTGTACTGTATGTTTAGTATTGACTTTGGTGTGCTGTATTTTCTGGCTTTTCTCTTCTTTTTATGCGTGTTTGTTTCTCTTGTTAATGTTCACCTCTTTTAAAGCACCAGTGGACGTGATGAGAATCTTCTCTTGTTCATTGAGCCTGCAAGGGCTCCATTAGCAGCGTCTGCGCCCCGTGGCTCTGTTTATAATGTGAGACTTTCACTGGGGTGTACTGTACTGTACTATAACTGTACTGGATCGTCTCTCATGTACATGCTTTAAATAACTTCATATTGAAATGCTAAAAAATACAATACACTAATCATTTGACCTGTTTTTACTAGTGTCATGGTCAAGTCCAACTTGAGAGTCTGAGTCAAGACCAAGTTCAGTTAAAGCTGGATGTGGACTCAACCTCGAAATAAACTTGAATGTCTCAATAATGTTTGGCTTTTCTAGCACATATTTTGATCATGTGTTGCATCATCAGAGTTCCTGAAGTTAACAAGTCTGATAACTCAACAGAAAAAACATACAGTATGCAAATGAGTAACCCAAACCTTACACCCAAGTGAATTTTCCACAGCTGGCTCATGTGATCTAAACACGAGTAATGTTGTGTGCACGTGTGTGTGCGTGTGTGTGTGTGTGTGTGTGCATGTGTTTAAACCTGAGGATTCTTACAGTGGATGGTTATCACAGCATCACTTTTGCCTGACCTGAGCTCATATCAGCACTGTATTAAATGAATGTCACTGCATAATATTTGCATGCCTGCAAATACTCAGGAATGATTAATTTGCTAAAAGTCAATAGCTGGGTTTCCATCGAAGCGTGAAGCGAATCTTCATAATTCACAACAAAACAAAACAAACTAATGTGATTTAGGTGCGTTTCCATCAAGTTGTTAGAGCGAATGACTGTGGTATTCTTAACCAACAGTAAATAAAACAAGGGACAATTAGAAAATGGAGACATGACTGCATTTAGTTACAATTAGGTAAGTTATAAATTCACTAGCAATGCAGCTTGTAATTGGCAAACTTAATGCGGTGCACAGAAGGAATGCAGAATTTTGATGCAGGCACTAACAGCAAGGGCATTAAGACGACATCAAGCCCCATATATGATAAAAACAACGACAGCTGATACAGCTAGATGATCAGATTAATGTTCACTATGTCAGAATTTTTTCAAACAATGCATTTTCCTCTCGCATTTTTCACATTAACTCTTTTGTCGAAAACAACCTTAAGGGAGCATAAAAACTTTTCTGCACATTTATTATGCAATTCTTCAAAATGCAAATAAAATCAGTGTGATGGATAGATTGGGCACAGAAACATGGTGTGGTTTGATCCAGGAGCTTTGGGACAGGTCCTCTAAAGCTGAACTAGAATTAAATTGAGATAATAATAATACGTTTATTTTATACTGTATAATATAACACAGAGTTCTGAATCAACATAGTTATGGACACATATTAGCAATTATGTTTTTTTAATACATATTATAAAAATGACAACTATTACTGTAGAAAACTAGTACTGTTTTTAGAGCCAATTTCAGGTGGCATGCACGCCAAAAAAACAACAACAACACACCAACGCACAGTTCAGATGGTAATTGTCCCTCATGGGGAAATATATTTTTAACATTTGAATGGCTTAAGTACTATTCACACAGGATTAGTATTATCTGAGGACTTCTTGTGATTTAGAAATGATGATCCCCCTACATTTGAGTTTCGTATGACCCGTTCACACGGGATAAGCAAAGCAGTGATTTTACTTGATGTTGAGGCTTTGTGTAACACAGTGTCCTACACAGTTTCATCAGACACACGTGCATTGTCAATTTTAGAAACTGTCTGTCCTTTTTTGTTGTTTGCACCATAATACTTAATTCTGTGTTAATGGAACCTACACAAACTTGGACAATTACACTGCTTCATGTTCAAAGAAAATATTTGGTTATTATATTTACTGGTTCTTCCTAACCCCAAAATAGCTGGTAGAAATCTGAAAAAAAAAATTCTCGAGTCTTAGGAGGTTAAAGCCCTATAATTAGAATCTACATTTTTAGGTTTCTAAAATTAAATAATTCAAAATGTTGTATTATAAATCCTTTTATTTTACAACTGAAAAAGCAGCCATGACACGCACATCTCCCAAAAATCCTGTAAAGTTTTTAGTTTGCTTATTAATGCATCAGACCTGTGGCATAGCGGGCATCTTAAAAGTGTGGGAAGGGGGCGGGGTTGTCAGTAGAGATTTATGCTAACATTCACTTAAAACGGTGTGTGTTTATGAGGAAAATCACAGCATTTTTAGTTTTGAGTAAATATGTCTGTTCAAGCGCAAGAAAACATGAACTCAATTAGCAATTTGAAACCTTGAGATGTGGCATTACGACCACGCACGTCAGATGGGCGCACACACATCATTTTCAAACAGCAGGTGAGTAAATCAGTTTTTTATATTTAAGTCTTATTGTGTTTAAAAATTGTAATTGACAATACCTGAAAGCATGTGAACTAATCACTTGTGATGACCCAGCAAATGGCCCTTAGGTGTGACATCTGAGGCTAAATATATGTATATATATATATGTACAGTACAGTATATACGGTCTAAAGAAAACTAAAGAAAAGCTCGTAATCATAGGGGAACCATTTGAAGTGCTATATAGCACCAATGAACAACAATACGGGGTGATATATAAAACCACTATAGCACCACTTATGGTTCTACACGGGTGCTACATACGTGCTATATAGGTGCAACATAGCACTAAAAATGATTACGAGCCAGTAAACCACTTTAAGTGCTATTTAGCACATCACTATCCTGTGGTCCAGGTAGGGTCTGCTGTAGTGAGGACAATACAGTGTAGTGAGTCCGGTCTATGTGAAGAAACACATCAGCTGACCTGAAGCTGTGAATGTGTGTGTGAGCAAAAGCTAAAAATACAGCCAAGCAGAAATACCAAACATGTGAATCTCTCTCTCAGACACAAAGACCGGCTCAGTACCAGACATCACATGATCTGTTAACATCTTCTCTCTTTCGAGTCATGATCATCTATCACAAACAGTTATCCTAGCAATAATAAATATGTAGCACTGTGTGTTGTTCAACTGTAACACATCTACTTTTGAAACAATGCAATGCATGATGTGCAAAAATAAGTCTTCATTTAATCAGACTTCTGTAAGCGTTATGAAGATGCTTGGTTGCACCTGTCATGTTTCAATCTAAGATGAATCTCTAAGCAACTGAAGCAGACTTGCATGAAGATATCACTACTGTATAACCTGTCATATGAAAAAGATATCTCTCTTAGTGTCTGGATGTAGAAAGTCCACAGACATTGTGAATAAAATCATTAGATTGAAGCACATCTTTAACACGATGGTGCACCAATCTGAAGCAAACATGTGATAAAAGGTGACCTCACACATTTATGTATACAATACATCAGTGCTTCACATTGGGATCAGAACAACATGAAGATGAATAAATGTAAGAACTGAGATTCAATAGATTTGCATGTGATTTGTATGGCAGCAGCTGATAATGACAGTGGTGTGTAGAGACACGTTTCAATGGGATTGTGGGAGTTTTTACGATCCGATCTGTCTGAACATCACACCTGACACTGAAGCTCTGATCCTCAGACTGTTTGACCTCACTGAGAATATTTCCATATTCAAATGAGCTGAAGTGAAGGAGAGGGATTTTACAGACAGCAACACACCATTGAGTTTAATTTCAGAGAGAGAGAGAGAGAGAGAGAGAGAGAGAGAGAGAGAGAGAGAGAGAGAGAGAGAGAGAGAGAGAGAGAGAGAGAGAGAGAGAGAGAGAGAGAGAGAGAGAGAGAGAGAGAGAGAGAGAGAGAGAGAGAGAGAGAGCTCTACAGCCCTGATCTTGTTTTGTGCTTTTATTCTACCTTTTATGTGCCTCTGTAAATGTAAATTTGTATACTTCAAATGTTTATATTTCAAAGTCAATTTTTCATTTTATGTGCATTTTCAAGTATTGCAAAATAAATTAGTGATGGAAATGACAAATTTCTTATAAAAATCCCTTGATTTGCTAAAAGTTTTTTACACTCGCTTGATGTGTTTTTTGACTTGATAAAGAGGAAATGCGAATAATGGGAGATGGAAACGCATTCATTGCGCATAAATTGTGACACAGCGAACATTAAACCCACGTAAACCCATCGTCTAACTGTATCAGGTGTTGTTTATATCATTTATTTGGCTCAACTTTGTCACAATGCCCTTGCTGCTCGTGCCTGCATCAAAAATGTTGCATTCCTTCTTCTGTGCACAACATTAAGTTGTTAAGGCAATTACAAGCTGCACTACTAGTAAATTTATACCTTGCCCAATCGAAACTACCTTCAGTCCTGTCTTTATTTACTGTTGATTACCAATACCACCATTATTCGCTTGAACAACTTGATGGAAATCCACCTTAGTTTGTTTTTCTTTTTTGGAGAATTTTGTGTGTGTGTGTGTGTGTGTGTAGTTTAATGTGCGTAATGAGGCAGACACACACCACAGCAGAATCCAGAAGTCATTAATTTACTCTCTGAAAACTAAAGAGAAATCAGTCACCTTCACAAACAAAATGTCATCTAATAAAATAATGATGTGCTCATGCAAACGACTCCTTTAAAGAGCAACTTCAGTAAAATGTTGAGTTGAGTGTAAATAAAGAAATATAGTTTTCATTGCAGATCGTTGAAGTTTTGCTTGTGCTGCATCAAAGCCACACTGCTGTTGTCATGACAATCATCTCATTTTCTATTGGCTGTGCACAAGAATCAACACATAATGTTGCTTAAAAAGATGTTCAAAAGATGCTCCTGCATCTCAAGCGATACAACAAAAAGACAGATGCCAGTACAATGAGAGATTTAAAAAAAAACTAGTCCTGTATTAAGTAAACACGTCAGGGCTCAACCAAGAACTGCCCGATGACCAGGGCCAGTGTGACAGAAACTCGGGCCAGTAAACTGTATTGTACATGTTGACATTTCAATCAAGTTTTCAGTAGTGGTTTTAAACAGCATATAGTCTTACTTTTCTATAGTGTATATCATGCAAAGTATCAAATGTGTAGTCATAAAATGGAAAAATCTCAAAGTATCTCAAAGTATCTCAAAGTATCTCAAAGTATCTCAAAGTATATGGCAGGGGTGCCCAACCCTGCTCCTGGAGGGCTACCGTCCTGCAGACTTCAGGTCCAACCCAGCTCTTTATCAAGCAACCCTGAACACCTTGATTAGCTGCTTCAGCTTTGTTTGATTGGGGTTGGAGCTAAAATCTGCAGGACGGTAGCCCTCCAGGAACAGGGTTGGGCACCAAAAATGGTAACAAATATGCATTGCTTACTAAATAAATACATCTAAAACTAAAAGGCAGATGAAGGTGCATCACTGAAGATGCTCCAATTATAAAACAAAACACGAGTTTACCACAGATGTGTAGAGTTTTTAACCCGTGTTTGCATCTATAAAGCCACTTTGAGATCTTAAAGAAATATAGAATGGTGCACAAGAACTGTGAGATCTTTAATTTCTGGGAGTAGAAAGGGTCAGGAGAAATTTAGGAGAGACTTTGGCTGTTTTACATGGATTTTATGATACATGTTTGTTGTCAGAGTGGACTCTCTCTCTCTCTCTTTCTCTCTCTCTCTCTCTCTCTCTCTCTTACTAAATGGCGTCCCTCTGGAGATGTCAACGCTTGCTTCGTCTCTTTCTCAACAATACACAGAAAACGCTTTAGTAAGCTCTTTAGGACTCACAATAGCTGCTCTACTGACCTCTTTAAAACGTCTATTCAAATGTGATTAGTTGGCGATTTTGTCCAGCAGGTGGATGCTGATGTTGAGATACAATCAATAACTGTGTCACGCTGACCGAGGGCCAACTCATTTGGCTTACAACCGTCCAAAGCCAATTTTTTGCCCTGCCTGTCAAATATGAAAAAATTTACCACAAATGTTTCCTTCCATACATGAAATTGTGTTTTATAGCCTAACGTGATGAATACTTTACATGTTTCACTACATGACATTTGAATAACAGATCTCCTAAGGCATCCTTGATAACCTTTGAAAAATCAACACGAAATTTATTTCAGAATTAAATATGTTACAGAATGAAATATTTAACTCTTTTATAATTTACAAGGTCCCTTCTCTCATTGAAAGTAAGTTTATCTATAAATAGAGAGTTTCTATCTTCACCTGTGGAATCTGAAGCGCAGGTATTCATGTTGTTGATCTTTACCTCTTAAGGTGTAATGAAAGAAGCTATTTATAGGTCATTCTTAACCCAGAGATCATAGGAAATGACATCACTAAGGTCATAAAGGTCAGATTTCTGCTCCAAAGGGTCAATGAGATTCTAATTAAAGGCAAGTGTACAGATCTAAGGTCAGTTTAAGAGGGCACTGCACAAAACCTCCACCTCTACGTGTTTCTATAATGAGGATTTAATACCTGGCAACGTCTCAAAGCTGATCTCATGCTTTCAGGCAAAGAAAACAAAAGTTTCTTGTGTAACATCATTTTGAGTGGATGAAGAGGATTTGGCAAGCGGTGCACTACGGTAAAGGTCGGTTGTGCTCGCGTCAGGTTCTCGTACTTTCTCTTTCTTTCTCATGGCTAATGCATACAGAGTTAAGTTTAAACTTGGAGTGATTGATTAAATGACGGTCAGATCAGAGACAAAGCAGAACGGCCTCATTCATCACACTGAAGGCTAATGCCAGCACACGGCCCGACCCGACCAGATGAATGATCACACCGGCACAGGAAAAGGAAACGGAGAGAATAGCAGAGATAAAGAGAAATACTCCTTCATCTCCATATGAAGAAAGATAGGAATCCCCACTACTTGATGTGTAGAGCGATGTGGTTTTCCACCTGAATTATACATGACAGTATAAGTGTGTGTTGTTATCAGAGCCGGATCTCAGTGTGTGCGCTTATACAAGACGTGAAAAGAAAACGTAATGTATGCGTGTTCATGATATATACAGAATGTATTCCTAACTTTCAGTCTTTGTTATATAAACGTTTACTGTTAGTTATTTCACATGCATTCACACACAACTAGTAAAGAGTCTATTAAGACACGTGACGTAACTTGTAATGTATTTATAATTGTGTACTTAGTGTAATATTTTATGCAGCGTCTGAAGTTTGCTAATGATTTGTGATTTCTCTCTCGAGAATTGTGATTTAATCACAAACTAGCGCTTCGGTCCATTAAGCTGGCGAACAATGGGTCTCATTTACTAATAATTGCGTACGTTTTTCCTATTTATACAAACTTCTCATTAAAAATGTTAGCTTAATTTACGTGAGTACGCATATGAATTTGTTCTTAAACTCGTTTATAAACTTGTTTTTATGTTAGTGAATTTGGAGTTTTCTAAATGAGCAGCCGTGTGAATGTGCGTTGGTAATTTGCATAATACACGCCCAAACCAGCTCCATATAAGGGCTTTTCATAGTGTAGAAACTTTGTCAGAGAAGCAAATGAGCTTTTGCTTTTTTTAAATAATTCCGAAGTTTTGTTGTCGGTGGAGCAAGCAGGATGTGTGTCCACCGGCGTAACGTGTATTGGCAAAAAAAAGTATATGAGATGTGATAATGAAGACCTTTAATGTGACTTTAATATATTGTATAAAACCGGCAGGAGGCCTGGATCAAGTGATTGACGTTTTGACTTCTCATTTACATTTAGATTACACTTACATTAGCATTAAGCAGATGCTTTCATATTGATTTAAAATGTGAGAAAGCAAAGCGTGAAGGATTGTCATTATGTGCATCTTCTTTAAAAAAAATCTACATATACTAATAAATAAAATGTAATAATATCAATCATATATCAAAATATGATCTACATATTATAATTATAGTATTTGATTATAGCATATGTGCTGGTTGAACCCATTCTCACCAAATGCATACAAATGACACACAGTGTGATTATCGTGCAATAGATACGCCAAATTCCGCTTTTGCGTGCATATGATACGCCAGTCCTTCCCGTTCACTTATTTGGAACATCGTGTCGTGTCGTTTTATTTATTGGTTTCTCATTTGTTTTCTGTTTTTTAACCATTTTCCCTTGGGTTTAGGGTTGAGTTTTGCTTTAGGATGTTATTTAATATATAAGTTTCTCCATGTTTTGTCTATTTTTTTAAATCATGGTCGCTTGGAGTTGGGGTTAGAATCGGGGTTGGGGTAAGGATGTCATTTTATGTTACAAAAATTTATGTAACACAAAACCCAAGCGACAATGGTAAAAAAAAACAGAAAACAAATGAGAAAACAATAAAAGCGGAATTTGGCATCTATTGCACGATAATCACACTGCGTGTCATTTGTATGCATTTTGTTGAGGATGGGCTAAGCTGTTTTTTCGTACATTTAGAAAAAATGTAGTTTACTAATCAGGATTTGTTAATAAAAAAATGTCAATATGCACATTTCACACACAAATGATGGTTGGTGAATGAAACGCAATCTTTGGTTCAGTGCCGATAGTGAATCTCTGCTTCGTTCCATTTTGCAGACATTTTGTTGTTGTGAATGTTGATCTGCATCTACAACCCCTGGTCAAAAAAGCTTTGCACGCTTTTTTATGCAACCATTTTATCACAGTCACATATAATTCAGACAACTCAGCTCAAATTCAGAAATATAGGAAAATAAATTTTAACATGCAGATGGAGGCACACACACCAAACTCATCAACAGAGAAAGAAAACGTAGCTTATCCACTAAAGTAATCGATCACAGATATTGTCATTATCATGGATGGATAAAGAATACAGCTGCATGATAAATTGCATGCAATTGTCATGCGCATCTCATCTAGTGCTGCCCAATTGATCGAAAAAAAAATAATCACAAACTCGATTCATACATAAATGCAATCTTCTTTTTAAATGACAGTGATTCACTTGCATGAACAGGTACGGTATTTCCCTGTATATAGATGCTGCATTCATGTGTTCATGTATATACTTTACAACAATCCAACTTGCTCACAAGCTGGGCAATATCGCATTCACTGCTGCAGGCGATACGTCCTCAATAATGAATGTGAAATTGCTCTGATCGTCAGTGAACTACAGCTGAAATGCCGCTCCATATGAAAGCAGGGGATGGTGATTTACTACTAATCAAGGAACCGGCTTTACCGACGAGATGCGCATGACAATCCCATGCGATTTATTATGCAGCCCTAATAAAGAATATAAAATGTAATGCCAAAAACACTTGGGCGGCCGTTAATACACTGTGGTGTGCCCGCCCAAGTAGAGTCAGTGTGTGGTACGCACTGTAAACTGTATGCTAATGTCTTTAGCCAACACAGGGCAGAACGGTGTCGGGTACAAGATGAACACCAAACACCCAGCTGAAGGTATAAACAGTGGAAACTATGATTGGTGAAGTGATGCTGTCCAGTGGCAAGAAACGTCAACTACTGTATCAACTAGAACCTGAAGAAAACCTCTCTGAATCTACATCTCTCTCTCTCTTATTTCATGTACGTGTGGATGAATGGTTGCTGAACCCCATTGAGCTCACACAATTACACAGAATCATCACCGATCTCAATCATTCCCTTTACAAACATCTCTTTGTCATTCCTAAAAGCAAAAAACTTTAGTTTGGTCCAACATCAACCAAAAAGACCAACTGTCTTTACATCTTCTGCTTCACCATTCCTTGAGGCAACAAACGTATAAAGCAAACATCTCCTCCATAAATCATCTAATGAATCTCTTTCACATTGCTGGTTTAATTGTAAATCGTTGGGTTTGTCCTACCGTCCTTCCTGTAGAGCGCGATCTCCACTTTCCTCTCTTCAGACCCCAGCAGCGCCTGTGCCATCTGAGCGATGGCCAGTCTCTTAGTGTGTGGACCGTACAGAAAGTTGCATGTACAGGGTTTCTGCATGATCTCAGCTCTGGTGTAACCACACATGTGACAGAAGCCATCGTTACAGAAGATAATAGCGCAGTTCTCCACTCGTGCGTTGGCTATGATGAATTTTCTACCTGAGAGAGAGGAGACAAGGATGGGTTCAGTTTTGGTGTTAAGCCTGAATTAAAGCATTGATGTTGGCCTTCATCATCTGCCCTCCTCATGAAAAATGACTTTATTTTCTTGAATGCATTAAATATGAATGCATTTTTATTAGACACTATTAACTTTGTAGCTTTCTATCAACTTTTGAGCAACAGGTAAATATGAAATCATTTATGTGGACCACATTCATCCATCAGTGTTATAATTTACATACAGATCAAGTACAGTTTGTTTAAAAAAACAGCTCAACCTGCAATTTAAATGTTGTCATTATTTACATTACTGTTATCTGTCATTGTTTCCTACAAAGACAAAGCGGCAAAAACAAGCGTTTAAAACCTTAAGGGTCAGAGAGATGATGGATAACAAGAATCATAAAATGCTTAATTATGACTGTTTTTAGGGGAAGAACTTTGTATAAAATAACTGGAAAAACAAAGAAATACATTTACAATGCCGAAAGAGACATTCAATATATCCCCGACCCTAACTTCCTGTTTTAGTACAAAAATCAAAATGCATTTTATTAATAAGCAAAATGATCCAAGAAAATAAGTTAAAAATCGAATTTAAGTGAACATGTGCATAAAATAAGCAAAAAATAAAATAAAATAAAAAATGCCAATGGTGTAAGACATTTTTTTTCTTTTTGTTAAACAATAAAAAAAGTCAGATTTTTTTACCCTATTGTCAGATTTTATTTAGCTTATTTTAAGCACAAATTCACCTAAATTATTTTTTGTCTAAAAACTAGAAAACAAGAAAATACATACTGATTTAAGAATTCTTAGATGTTTGTACTTAAAACAAGACCAAGTAAAAAAAAACAAGCAAAAAAATCTGTCAATGGGGTAAGCACATTTTTCTTGATTTTTTTCTTTAATTTAGTGTTTAAGAAAATTGTTCAAGATTTTTTTGCTTACCCCATTGGCAGAGTTTTATGCACAAAATCACTTAAATTTTATACTTTTGGTCTAAATACTAGACTTATTTTCTTATTTTCGTTTTGCTCATCAAGTAAAAGCATCTTAATTTAAGAATTTTCAGGTATTTTTACTGAAAACAAGACAAAAATACGAAGAAAATGTTTCTTAAAAATCATTTTTTGCAGTGTAGTAATTATATTATTAGAGAAACTGAGAGTCACAACACATTTAACTGAGAGGACACACTGAAAAAAAAATTCCGTAGAAATTACAATGTTATTGCAGCTGGGTTGCCGGTAATTTACCGTAGATTTAAATTTATGTTATTTACTGGCAAGAGTTTGTTTAAAGTTAAATAAATTTTAAATATTAACAAGTCTTTATCTTTACAGAATAAAACTATACAATAACAGCCTCATGCAAAGCATTCTGGGGACCAGAAATCATCATCAACCTTTTTCTGTTTTTTGCTTCAGATTTTGTTTCCCAGAATGTTTTGCTTGATGCTGTTTTTTTAGTTTTACTCTGTAAAGACAAAGACTTGTAAATGTTAAATGTTCATTTAACTTTGAACAAAATGTTGCCAGTAAAAATCATAAACTTATATCTACGGTAAATTACCGGCATCCCAGCTGCAATTTCTACGGAATTTTTTTACAGTGCAGATATCATTTTCACAAAGTGCTATTTCATAAAACATTCAAACAAATTTTATTTTACAGATATATCATCAGGTGTGAGGAATGTCAAATTAAATTTGAGTCGGCAAATTAAACTTCTTAGATCAGATATGAAACATTGAACCATTAAACCATATAAACATGTATAATATAAATCTAAGTGCTGTATATGTGATAAACAACACCTGTGGTTACTTTGCTAAGACACTGGTTTGAAATAAAGAGAAACTGACATCCTTATGAAATAACCTCTAGACAATAAGACACATTTAAAAAATCATTAAATTTGTCGTCTCTGTTCCCCTGCAGATATGCATTACATGTAAACTCTAGATGCTGATTCATTCAATATATCTCAATATATCCAGTAGACAATACAGAGAGCCATTTGAAATGAACTATTAGCCCCAACATGACTGGAAAATACATAACGCTAACAAATTTCTCTTGCATCTTTCCATTACCACACAATGATGTTGTTTTTTGTTTCCTGCGGGCGTGCAGTCGGTCTGCATTACAAACGCATCACATTCATCTAATGCTGAACCGCAAGCATCTCCTGAGAGGAACTTACGACTCCCATTTCCATCAAAAACAGCATTTGTGCCTCAACTAGTCATCTGTTAAAAGCATTCTGGACTGTAAATGAAATTCACACAGACTCATAAATCTCCTCTCTGCTTTATGGCAATAAATGACAATAATATGGAGGATCACCTAAGCACAAAGCTGGAAAATTGACAGTTTGTCAAATATTGATCAAGTTATACAATGAAAGTGCTTGCTTTAAACTCATTTCAAGGTTCATGGCATTATCATCATACAGTGATGTTATTACAGAATGAAATCTTTGATAGACTGCCTTACTGTATACATAAACAATGGATCGGGCATTTTCAAGCCACTTTAAAGGACATTATAGTATTACAATGGCACCTGCCAATATCTATAGATTATTCTATTTTAATTTCAAACATACAGATGCAGACTAAGAGATTGCAGTAAACACTTTAATAAATATTGTAAAATATATCTTACAGTTTTTCTCAGTTGCTTTAGAGCATTTCTCGAATCATTCTTAAAAGTTTACTAAATAATGCCTGCATTTCCATAAATAATTCATACAAACTGCACAACATCATGGATGTCCTACAGAAGCCTGTAACATTCAAAATCCTTATTTCATCTATCAAAAGTAAGTTTTTATGTCAGTGAACATGTCAGTCCCAAAATGACAAATCTGTGTGTCATTGTTCAGCTTTGTTGTCAATAAACCAATTTTACACAATGCCAGTGAGGGAAATAAGTATTGAACGTGTCAACATTTTTATAAGTACATATATTTCCAATGAGGTTATTCACATGCAATTTTTATCAAGAAATCCACAAATTGAAAGTATTCACAACAATAAAGTCCGTTAATAAAGTTATGTGCAATAAAATTGAATGACACAAGAAAAAACTATTGAACACGTTAAGAGAAAACTTGTCACCATGGCAAAGAACCAGCTGAAATACATAAGTATTTAGAAAGTAATTATAGTTCCTATCTGTGCAAAATATTATCAGCTGGGTTAGTAATAATAATGCATGAAAATGAAATAAGCAATTCAAAATGTAGCAAACAGCAGACAATTGTACATAATCATCTGCATGATTGTATCAAAGCATCTACAATTTGTCCAAAACAATGAGAATTAGCATTTCTGTTGTGCACAAATGACTTGATGATGTGGAGGTTGAACAAATTAATTTCTGAGCTGATGATGAAATAAAAAAATTGTAATGGTTCAAAGCATTCATAAAAAACTCAACTCCACGGATGTAAATAATGTTGATTATTCCTGCTCACTGACACTAATGGTGCATTCACACAGGGCATTAGCGTTAACGATTGACATGACCAACAGCCAATCACAGTGACCGCAACACATGCTAATCTGTTCTCCGCTTATGCATAAACCTAATTGGCTGGCTCTGCACTAGGTTATTTGCATAAGGCAATCTGTTTGGTGCTTAAAAAGTTGAGAAATTTTCAACTTCAGCCCCAAGCAACGCCAGCGACGTGACGCCGAAGGATCCACAATTCTGTTCGGCAATGCATGACAGAATAAATTATAAAATTTGATGGGAAATAAAACATAAAAAAAAATTATATATCGTTTATAGAATCAGCTCTCTCTTAAAGGTGCAATGTGTAATTTTTTAATGATCTCTTGACAGAAATGCAATATGATATACACAACTATATTATCAGTGGTGTAGACCTTACATAATTAACTGCTATGTTTTTATTACCTTAGAATGAGCCATTTTTATCTACACACACCGAGGGTCCCCTTACATGGAAGTCGCCATTTTGTACCGCCATGTTTCTATAGAAGCCCTTAACGGACAAACTTTTTTACTAAGTTGTCTCCAACAATGATATGTTTGTCCTGTGGTGGCTGCTGTAGCTTTTTTATGCGTTTCAAAAGTGAGGGGTGAGCCGTGGACTGAGCTGTTGGTTGCAATTTGCAACATCACCACACTAAAATTTACACACTGCACCTTTAAGGACTTTTTTCCCTAAAATGTAGGGTTTTTTCTTGGAGTTTTTTCAACCCCTAGGGAGTCAGCTAACACTGGCTTAACTTAGAAATCTCTTTTATACGTTACAGTATTACAACGCTCGATAGTACGCCCTGATTTTTCTGTGTTTTCTCCTGCTTTTATTAATGTAAAGCTGCTTTGAAACAATTAAACAATTGTGCAACACTCTATAAAAATAAAATTGAATATCTGAGCAACCCTAGATACCACAGTAAAGCAGAATTTTTATTACCGGTAAACAACACATTTACTGTGCTATCTGCGTATCTGTTTCACAATAATCGAGACAATTGGCCAACATGTCACGTGACTCATTTGATTTGACTAAAATGTAGTTGTGAAAGTAAGAAATCCCAGCATCTTTAACCAGCCAGAAAGCTGAGAGGAATGTTATTGACAGTTGTGAAAAAGAAATCTCCTCCAGCAGAAGTTGAGTCACCTGCATTTATCTTAACACTGCTTTAACCTGATGGATGCTATGGCGTTTTTAAAACACGCTTGAGTCTTGAGTAAATGACAGACGTTTTACGGGTCGCCAGAGAGATCTCCTGTAAAGGTGAAAGTTTAAATGTTGAATACAGAGGTGACGTTTGATCACAGAAATGCTTCATCTAGTGCTGGATATGAGGGCACTTTGCTCTCTTTGAAAGCTTTTAACATTTACATGACTTTTGATATTTTGATGGAGTGTTACAGATGGGATTCACAGCATTCACAGCTATAGAAAATGCCACGTGTTTAACAAGACTCACTTCTTAAACATATCACTAATATAATAAATGCATTTATTGTCAGTCTGTTGGAAGATATAATGCTTAAATTTCTATATATTTTATCAGTATAATTGATTCCTACAGCTAACACAGCATATAATAACAGAAACGCCACGATGCATTTCAATTCTTTATTTACTGTAAATATAAACACGATGGCACCTGCTCTCTCCTGTCGTATTACAACATAACACTGTTATATTTTACTGTGAGCACAAGCAGAAGCTCATTTTGAAGCTGAACTGTGATGTTGGCTGGGCTTTAACTGCTCACAAATCTAATCTCCGTCATGGAAACGTTACTGATGACAAATTGCCATTAGAGGTTTGTTCTCATCTCACACAACTGAAGGCAGGAGGTCTGGACTCCAAAGCAGCTTTTATTGGCCAAGAACCGCCCAAGACCCAGTTTGACTAACATGTAAAGCAACCAATAACAATTCAGCTGATAAATAATGTGACAATAAGATTGAGATCAGAACTCCAGAAGTGTTTTACGCATCAGATGTTCAGTCAGTGATATGTGACGTCTGAGACTATGGATGATCTACTGTATCAGCTGTCTGGGTCTTTCCACGAACTAACAGAAGACAGAACTTCAAAGAATCTGCGTCATTAGCATGATCAGAAATGAAAGAGACACTATTACACAACAGATTAGTGTTGCACGGGGTGAACAGGTATATAAAAATACATCAGTAAAGGCTGGTTAACATAGCCAAGTGTATATTGTGCATGTAAAGAAAGATGACCTCCAAAGACTTCTCTTCCAAGGGGCGCGAATTCAAAATATGTGTTTGGAGCATCAAAATATGAGTTTGTTGTGTCATGTGAACCATGTGCATCATGCGTCATTTCATGCGTCGAAAAGGTTTATGATGAAAGTTCAGACTAAGATACTCTCAAGACACTCACTTTTGTCATAAACCCCCCGAAACGCCTCCAACAGGCACGTATTTTGAGGCATGATGCACATAGGTCACATGACATTCCAAACACATATTTTGACATGATAAGCCACACACATACATGTTGTGACGAGCTTCACATCGTGCACCAGTCACCGGTCGCCCGTCCAACACCGTTAGCAATAAAAGTCAAAAAGATAGAAGGAGATAAAGAAACTGCAAATTGCAAGATGATGAATGAGAACAAGAAAACAAGCCTGAAGTTCTCAATTATCCACACCAGGAGGAGGGCATACAGCATATGAATACAAAACACAATTCAACTTTTAAGTTTGTTAGATGAACTTAAAAAAATCAGATGGACTCAACACACCCTATAAAGCCGAAACTGATTCTTGATAAGGTTTTTTAATGAACCTACAGTATTGAAAGATGCTACAGAGAAAAAAAGAGAGATGCTGAGCCATGAAATAAAATTATATATTTTTTTAAATCTAAGTTTGCATATAATCCTTGTAAATTATGGTTTTCTCATGCAATGTAATACAAATATAATGTAAAGTGACTTTTTATATGATGTTTTTTTATGTTTCGGGTTCATTAAATAAAAAGGACCATGTGAAACATTCTGCCTAATATCCTTTAATGCAGTGCTTCTCAAACTTTTTTGCCGTGTGGTGCCCCTTTTATACGAGGGCCCCCACTTGTGCCCTTCATTAAAAAGAAAATTTATGACATAAAACATTGTTAAAGATAAAATTTGCATGAAACAAAACATTTCATTTAAAATATAAAATGTAGTGCTGTTGGTTAGTAGCCTTATTTTTTTCTGAGGTATAATTATACAGAATTAATGTATTTTAGAAAATGTCATAACACTGGGGCCTCTGGCACAATCTCAGGGCTCCCAGTTTGAGAACCACTGCTTTAATGTTTCCTGAAAACAACAACACGAGGATGAGTAAATAATGAATTATTGCTTCAGTTTTAGGAAGTACTGTGCCTTTGAATGTATCTTTCAAATATTCAGCATAAATCATATTTTTCTCGTTGTCTTCAGGCCGGTCAAATCAAATCATCCAATCTTATCAGTGATTATAAAGCTTTTCTCACACACGGCAGATCGGAAATTGCAAAGAATCAAAGAGACGCGAGATGATTTGAATAGAAGAAAGTGAACTCGGCTTTTATCTGAGAAAGAACAAACCTCCAGAGAAAACAGAACAATGCCTTTAACAGAGACGAACACCTGAAAGAAAATTGCAAAGGGAAGTTGCAAATCCTCTTTGTGCAATTTAATGAGGAGAGAGAGAGAGAGAGAGAGAGAGAGAGAGAGAGAGAGAGAGCGAGAGAGAGACCAGTTAATTGTGTGTGTGTGTGTGTGTGTGTGTGTTTAGGTTTTATTTAGGTGTTGGTTTATTTCTGCTCCTGACAGCTTGTCTTGCAGAAAGGCACTTGGGAAAAACGTTTAAATTAGTACAGAAGACACACACAACAGCACAACGCCATATGTGTGTATGCATATACAAAAGCAAACACACACACACACACACACACACACACACACACACACACACACACACACACACACACACACACACACACACACACACACACACACACACACACACACACATATATATGCTGCTACAGGTATGACAAATGAATGGTAAGATTAGCATCAGTGCAAAACAGCTTCACGTTACATAAAACATGAGTTAAAAATAAACGACTCGTATACGGTTTAGTTAATTAAGACTCTGAAAAGGTTTTATTTAGCTTGAATTCATGCACCAATTTATAAAAGCCAATATATGCACACATACGACTACACATCAAGTGAATATTACTGTGATGTCATTCATGAGATAACCATTAAAGTCCACTTGTTGTATTTAATAATTTTGCAGCAAAAATATTCAACATCTACTGTGGTATCAAGTATAGCATCACCTCTATTGGTTGGTACATTACTACAGATGCACTGAATAAACCTTCATATTGTCCGGTCCCTGAGCCCACTGTAGGTGTTTCATTAGGTGTATATTAAAAAATAGAGAGAAAAAAAGAGCAGGGACAGACATCTGTAAGACAGTGAAATTTAATCACACCAAACTCCTCTGACAGTGCAGTGATAAGACTGTGATGTCACTCGCTCTCTGTTACACACCAACACCCAGAGCGAGAGAGAGACTCTGTCATAGTAACCACTGTGCATCCCAAAATACTGTCAGAAGTCAACCATGATGATGACTTAACAGCGATGTCACGGTGATGGTAATGGAAAAACAAGACTTTACATAAAAAACTAGAAATACTCCAACTTATCAATGAGCACAGTAAAAATGAAGCTCTGCGCCTCTTTTAATGATTTTGTAGTTGTGTTACAGTGATACAATTACAAAAAGATGAAAGAGGGAAACATCAACAAGTATAAAAAATAAAAAGAGGATAGATGTAACACAAAGAATTCTTTAAATATTTAAAGAACCATATAGCTGTGTGAAAGAAATTGTGCTGATAAGATGTTGATGCTGCAGAACCTTAAGTGCGACAAAAACTTTTACAGAAGCTTTATTTGGAGTGTAGATAGATAAGAGAGATCGACAGAGACCGACAGACACTTGGTCAAACAAAGTAAGACGGTTCTCCAGAGAAATACATCTCTATGGCAGCGTCTTCAGTGATGCTTGTGTTTGCTGCTTCTCACCTCATCTCACAGCTCTATGTTTGTTTTAAATTGGATTGGGTTCGACCAGACTGAGATAACAGGTCAAAAAGTACAATCTAACCTGAGTTATTTTAACTTCCTTTATTAGGGGTTACTCTTCTCATCTAACATTCTCTACAGAGCACTGAAGAAAAACAAACGCTCAATGTTTAATATTTGGCTATCATGATGGTGTTTGCTCACAATAGGAGGCACGCTGTGTTCTTTCTGAATCTGTCTTCTGTGAATGCAAAGTTGAAAATAAAACATTTCTATCAGCCTGGAGAGAAACAGTGAATGATAATAATAACTCACACTAGACGCTCTTTATAAATTTCAATGCAATCTGACTTTTGACCGATACTTGCCCTTCATAAGCACTTTCATTAGGTTTTGATGGATAGTAATAAATTATTTAGCACCCCTAAGGGAGAGATGCGCCATCTTCAAGATGAAGGGTACTGTTAAGGTTAAGATGCAAAGAGAAAATATTGATTTGTTTAGCGTCTGACTAAATAATATACATTTGTATAGATTTAGAGCTCCATTCAGAATACTTTTTCAAAGGCTTTAAGTATTTATTGTCAATTACTGATATCTTAATAAAAAAAATTTACTTATTCAATATGTGTGCCTATTTAAGATCATGAGAATTAAATGTCTGATCTCAAATTGATGTTCTGTATCCTGAATAATGTCTTTTAAATATATTTTTTAATTTTGTTAAGGTATCTATCATCTATGAATAATAAAACCCTATGTAATATTAATACATCAGCAATAAATTATGGATCAACATATTATACCCTAATATTACTCATACCGAAGGCAGAATTCATAAAAAGTAGTCTAAATGTATTTGGGAATGGGTCAGCTACAATACTGCATTGTGAATATAAAACAACTCCTAAAGGTTTTAGGAAAGAAGGATCACAGTATCTATTGCGGATATTTTACAGGTACTTTTAATCATTGATGTAAACCCTAAGCACTATTTTTTTCCTTGCAAAGACATCATAAGCTGTTCGATGTCTTCAGGAAACAAAACTATTTATTTTGAGACAGACGCTGCCTCTTGAAAGACAACAAGGATGGCTTGAGTACAGATGTGTCTCAAGAGTCTTCATGAGAATTGAAGATGTGGAAGTTATGATCAAGTATTGACTGTACATTGACTGATTAAGTGCATCTATATATTCTGTTTCAAAATCAGATTCATTCATCTGCATCAGAGTACTGCAGAGTTCATAGTGCATAATTTTGCCATAAATGTCCATTGAATTAAATGATATCCTGTATTAAATTAACAGGTAACCAAGTATGTAAAGACACTTTCAACTAAATAAAGCATTATATACAGAGTGATAAATACAAACATTTTATAATAAAGAGACATTTGCATTAACAATGCAAGAA
The DNA here is from genome assembly GCF_030506205.2 of Paramisgurnus dabryanus. NCBI lineage: Eukaryota > Metazoa > Chordata > Actinopteri > Cypriniformes > Cobitidae > Paramisgurnus > Paramisgurnus dabryanus. Next base: position 31,929,566 of record NC_133358.1, on the reverse strand, counting down.
AATTAAACAGATATTTCATTTCTGCATTGCAACCCTAACCCTATTTCATTTATTGCAAATACCAAACCATGTATAAAATCATGCGCATTTCCAAAAACTGCGCACAAGGGCCAAAACTCTGCTGCTAAATATCTCAATATTATTTCAGTGCCACATCAGTTTCATAAGAGGCACTGTACACCTGTTTTATCTATACAACAGCACTGTGCTGGTACCATATGAGGAGGTACACCGTGGTACTTTGATTTATATCATATTCACGTACCCACAAGTAACGCCCAAGAAAAAAATCCCCAAACCTCATATATATCTACTGTACAAACATAATTTCAACTTACTTTGACTCTCGAATTTCCTGATGATCGTGTCCAGAAAAGTGTTCTGCGGCGCGACGTGTCCGCGTCTCACCGGCATCCTTGCGCGCTCGCCTCAGCCCAGCCGAGAGTCACGAGCTCAAACTGACCTTCCAGCCGCGCTCCTACAACGCGCGGCTCCACACGGCGACGCGCGAGCTCTGGGGCACTTCATCAGAGGTATCCAAAGAACGGTTTCCAATTTCCACGCGCGCGTGAGGGTTTGTTTACGTTTTGTAACCCTTCAGAAACGGTCCGCTGTCCGGTAAAGTGACAGACTAATTTACTTAGTGACATGTGGGGCGCAGAACTCGTGGACCGTAACGCTCTGGTGAGGCAACACACTTTAACCACAGTCCGATTAAAGCAGTTTTTCTGGAATAGTCGACACTTCTGGAAAAGCAATACGCGATAATTTTCACGCGCGCGCGTCGCTGAAGAGGTCTTGCGCTCTTCCCGTAACGATGGTGACCAGTGGAAAACAACAATGAACGCGCAAGGCGCAATGTCAGCATCCGTCTATATTCACAGATTATTGTAGAGAGTACGCGTACAGTAGGCTACTGTACAGTAATATACCCAACTAGCGTTTCCTTGCACTTTAAAAAAACAGTACTTAAAAACTTAACAAAAATATCTTGTTTATGGCGTTAATAAACGGCATAGCCTAGTTCATTTCATCGCGCAGTCAGAGATGTCGTTTGGGTTTTGTCTTCGCAGGTGAACGAGGCTAATCTTTGATGTCGTCACAACCCCGGGCTGTCGTGGAAAGAGTCAGAAATCATGAGTCGCGAACGAAAAGCAAACTAAACACTTCCCGAGCAGCGCACCGGCATCGATACGCGCTCCTTATCCATCTGACAGCTTCACCAGCGCACGCGTCTGCGCTTTGTTTTCCACCATCAGGGGTGTCGCGCTGTCACACTGTACATGATACGTCACCGTGGATGCACGAGTCGCGAACGTGGGGTTTCCCTGCACCGTCACTCGCTCCCGGACAAAAGGCTTTCCTCGTGGCCGTGACAATTATATAGATGTGCTCCGATGAATGCAAAAAACACCGGAGATCTCAGCCTAATTGGCATGAGATTCACAAATGCGTGGGGTTTTGATTTTAAAGGGGGTATCTGTTTAAAAATCTGTTACGTGACTGATTGAAACTGGGTTCACGGGCTTCACAAGGGGGCGCGCGGAACGTTTTTCCCATATTTAGTCAGGAGCGCATGGCATCCCACAGTGAGATCTTCCAGCCTCTCATTTCTCTCTGTCTCTCTCACACACAAAAACTCACACAGTGTGCACACGAACATACATCACACCACAGGGGTGAATCTTACAAAAACTGCAAACAAATGTTTGTTTTCTTTATTTGAGGTTTGATGTTTAACCCCAAACATTGGTCATGAGATTGACTCAAATGCACTTACAGACATTTTCTTAATAATCTTTGGTGACCTACATCACATAGAAATCTCTTAATGTCTCTTTTATTATAACACATTTGCTACAAACCTCTATTAAAGTAATTAACTGTTATGATAACAAAGATTAAAGCCTTTGGTAGGCTAATATTTCAGGAGAGCTAGTGTAATACAGTGTTTAATTAAAATACAACAAGGTTTATAAGATAATAAAGACTGAAATAATAAGTAATAAATCATAATTTAAAGGCTGTACAGAATGTAAATCTCGTAGAGCTTTGGGAAATATTAAATAGAAAAGATTCAGTCATATAATGACAAGCTACACAAGTAAGACCGGACGAATAAAAGGACATCACATCCAGACATTCTGTCCATTCATCAGTGGCCATTCAACGTCTCGACAGGTCTCCACCTAAAAAAAAGGGGGCACATTTTTACAGTTTAAATTCATGCATTTGGCAGACTCTTTAGTGCTTTCAAGCTTTACATTTTTGAAATTCATAAGATTTGTTTAACCTCCTGCAGAATCTTGACTCATATCTTCTTTAAAAGTTTCCCCTCAAACCAAAGCTACTAACATTTAAAGTTAATTTATTCATGTGCCCTTTATCATAAACCTCTTCCCTTCCTTAAAAAGACCTCTCATTATTTCCTGTAAGGAGGAATGTTACGAGGAATAGTTGTTTCTGCCCGGGAAAAGATTACAGCGATTAGCAATTAGTGACATGACCCTACTTCCAACGATCCAATCTTTGTGGTTCTTGGTGGACGAATTCAAAAAATTCCCAAAGCTGTTTTACTCGGATATATTTCATGACACTGTAAAAAAGAAGACAACGCTTCTTCTGCTTCATGGTGACTTTAACCAGTGCCAATTTTGGGAAATCTAGTTATGGACTCAAATTTTCCAGCTTAAATGCAACAGCACATTAAATGCACAGAAAACTGAACAGTCACTGGGTATTCCACAACTAGCAGACAGCATAAGCATAAAACTCACAGGACTTAAAAATATTTTTTGTATATTGTAAGATAATATTCAATATGTACACCCATGACAGTGCAGTACATATCAATCTGCATCAAATGGCTCTGTAATGATGTACGATAAAAACGCAGCCCCTCTAAGTGAAGTCCCAGTGATTGAATTATGTAATAAGATCAGTCAGATTGATGAATGTCTGAACGCTAATGAGAGCACAACTCTGATGAAATTAGGTGTGGTTTAACATCGGCATACACAACAACAAGGATGACAATCTGCCTGCTATTGCAAACTCAGATCAGTATTTAGAGACCGTTTGTCTTTAAAACGGCACTGCATGAGGGTGTAATATGAAACACAGATAATAAGGGCCATCGGACAGACGGGAAAGTGAGTAAATGTATTTCAGAGAGTTTTGTTCTGTAAACACATTTTTCCTCGTAAACCGCCGCGTGTGCCAACAGCGGGTCAATCTTTCTGAGTCATTATCTCATGATAGTGACACAGAAACGGAGACGCAGCCGTGGGTTTGGCCACAGACAGTTTCCGTTGGCATTACCCACCCTGACAGCTGGTACACTCGCAGCTGTGAATGACGGGCAGAACCACAGGCTCTGTGTCTCCGCTGGCACACTGCAGACTGAGAAAGCGGACGGGGTTCTGGGGGTCCAGCCTGTAGCTGCAACAGTCACAAAATGCCTGGAGGTACGGCTCCTAAAAGAGAGAGAGAAGAGATAGAGATGTTATTAGAGGCCAAACAGATGAGGCAAGAGGAAAGGGAGACGAGAGATGAGAGCAATGGGAACGGTAAAGGGCAACAGGAAGAGAGAAAAACTGATAGATAACAATCCAAATTGTCTTCACGCTACATTTGCTTAAATGCCACTGTGCCTCTCTCTCTCTCTCTCTCTGATGGCCCTGAACCGTGGGATAATTTAGAGGTGCAGACTTGTGCATCTCTACATTGAATTACAAATGGGAAAGAGCCGAGGGGCCATTAGCAAGACGAGAAAGAAGAGGGCAGATGTGAAGACAAAAGAGGAAGAAAGAGGTGCGAATTCAGTGTTTAAACCTGGAGTGAGCGGCCTAGCAGACTGATTTCTGGTTTCCATGGAAACGTGACAGAAGTTTTACATCTCAGACACGTTTTTAAAATAGTTACAGAACATTCGCTGAGATCTGAACGTGACAAATTATCAGTGGCGGCTCGTGACTGCTTATCCGAGGGAAGCAAATTCAAAATAAGTGTTCGGAGTGTCATGTGTGTTGCTCGTGTTTTCAAAATATGTGTTTGTGGCGTCATGTTAACCATGTGCATCATGTGTTTTGTCAAAATAAGTGCCTGCTGCACATGTGTCAAAACCATTGATGATAAAAGAGACGCTCACGTTCACAAAATACAAGCAAGACACTCCCTTAACACTAAACTCTTATTACACATGAGATTATGCCAGTATCTGGCAAACGTGAGCATCTCTTTTATCATAAATCCTTTAGACCCGTCTGCAGCAAGCGCTTATTTTGACAAGACACACAGGTTCACTCGACGCGCTGAACACATATTTTGAAATTACGGACCACACACATGACGGGCTACATACATGTTGTGACGAACTTTGCATCAAGCGCCCTCAAAAAAAGAAGTCACCGGCCGCCACTGCAAATTAACAAAAGAAGACGCATGCAAAGCTACATAGAAGACGCAAGCAATTACAAGTAACATGCATTACGTAATAATGAGTAAAGTAACGCATTACTTTTTACTTTTTTACACATTAATATTTGAGTTACTTTTTAAGTTTAATTAATATGATAAAAAAATGTATGTACTGAATTAAACTAAACTTAGTCACATTATTTACTATGCGTACACGCCTATGTGTGAAACTGAGATGGCAAGCCAGAGCTTGTCATTTTTGTGATGAAATATGCAATTTCTGAATGCAGAACTTTTCAGTCATAAAAAACACCTGTAAGGCCTCAAAGAGATCAAGCCTCAGCAAAGTAAAAAAAGTAACGCAAAAGTAACTAAAAAGTAACATAAGCATTACTTTCCATGAAAAGTAACTAATGCTGCGTTTACACCAGCCGCTGTAGAGGCATGAAGCGCGAGTGATTTTAATGTAAAGTCAATGTGAAGATGCGTTGACGCACCTCTGAAGGTCTCGCCGCGCGAATGAGGCGTTTGGCACGGCGTGGAAGGCGCGATTCCGCCTTATTCGCGCGTCTAGTTCATGCGAATTGAGCGCCTGGTGCGGTATGCCCGAATGGTGCTTTTTGTGCATTTTGTGTTTGACGCGAATTTGCGGCTGACGCCTGAGTTGAAAAATTTGAACTTTGACGGAATTTCGCCCCTCTAACCAATCAGGAGCCTGCTTGCCTGGAGTCACTCATTCAACCTGAAGGAACACTTGATATTGTCCGTAAGCAGTCACCCGGAGCTATACAACACAAGTTCTTATTTCTACAGAGACAGAGATAAAAATGACCTCGCTTGGAAAAGTGGCAGTGAGGACATCGGGCAACCTGGTAAGTTGTAAATACAAATTTCACTTTTGAGTCACATGACTTTTATCGACCAGCGCCGTTTATTTTCCCCCATAGTAAGGTTACCAAATACAAACCAGTAACCTTCTCAAAAATGCACAATCAACATCAGTCATCTTTCAAACTGACAACTGCAAAGCACTTGCCCCTCCCACAAGAAATGGATTTTGCCTCAGTAGACGTCGCTCTAGACACGCGAATGCATTCAAACTGTTTAAGCGGCAAACTATGCGTGGTAGACGCGATTTTGGCGCCTCAAACGCGGTTGGTGTAAACGCAGCATAAGTAACGGAATTAGTTACTTTTTTGGGATTAACTTTATTTTGTAATGCATTACTTTGAAAGGTAACTTTCCACAACACTGATGCAAGCAATGTATTTGTTCAGACTTCCAAACAATATAACATATTGGGAAAACAATGCCACAAACCCATATTGTTTTCAACACAAACTTGTCCTACATGCAGAGCACATTCTGTGAAAATATCATCTTGATATCTTTACTATTGACTGAATAAAATCATGTCTTAAATCATTGAAATCAATCTCATCTCATCATTAGATTATCAGACTATATCCTGGATTTCACAGACATGGTCACGAATGATGAATGCAAAATAAAAAAGCAGAATTGATGCGCACCTCAAGAATGACATCGATTCTGGAAAGGCAGCGCCCTCTACAGAAGCTGACCTCCACGTTGTCGAGGCGACAGTCGCCCTTGGTAATGTTCCTGACCTCAGTGTAACGACGGCACTCGGCAACAGGATCCTCTGGAGATGAGAAAGTGATGTTCACCGGAGAAAATAGGACAGAAGAGAAGGAGATTAAAAGAGCACAGGGCAAGAGGAGACCACAAAGAGTTTTGCTAAGTTTCCAGAAGATTATAAACAAACTAAACTGGATCAGGGCATTACACAAAAACAAGTTTTCTGAATGATTAAACCATGTGTGTATAAGTCATTTATCTCTGCAATAGAAAGTGTCTGGTAATGAGGAGTTAGAGATAAAGTTAGTAGCATTCAACTAGTCATGTCATCTTCATCCAGGCCATTGATGTGACCAGAGTCATCTCATCCGAGTGTATTTCATTTTTAGATTTGTCATACATAAAAAATGGGAAGTTACTGAGTGCACCTTTTATTAAAAACATGATTTAGCCAAGTATGGTTATGTTCCTGAATCTTTTGTTGGAAAATTGCTTCAGGTCCAACAAGGATGTTGATCCAAGAACACGTCCTACTTGGTTAAATCACATTTAGCCCGTATGGATGTCCAATCGTGCACGGACTGCCGAGTTTTCTTGGAGAGTTTTTAAGCATGTCTGCATTTTATCTTACAAATCAGCTGAATGGATACGGACTGTGAAGAATTTACAATGTCTTGCCATCTCAAATGCTGTCTGCAGCAGTCTGGCCGTGTGAAAGCCGTCGGATGGTTAATGATGTGTACGATCTCAGGTGACTGTCACACATGGGACTCTGAAACTGCTGACAAACATCAGCGAGTCTCAGCTCGCACCTCCCTATTAGTGAAGCGGTGGACTTTTACCTGGATACTCTCTCCTGCACACAGGACAACAGACCCCTGGTTCCAGAATCTTCACTTCACCCTAGTAAACAGAAGAGAGCGTGAACGGATTCAGATGATGTCAGTGGTGTCAGGTGGCTCAGAATAACTCGGGTGTATGTGATTTATGTCTCCAGAGATTGATGGATGCTGACTGGGAGAACAGACATCACTACATGACTCCCAGTTTAGTTTAGTATTGAACTGAGGGAGATTTTAAATAACTTCTATATAAACATTTTACAGTATAAACAATTTAGTGTGCTTGTAAAAAGTTAAAAATGTTAATAAGTTAACACAAATATTAAAGGGCACATATGATGCAAAATTCACTTTTACGGTTTTTGGACATAAATGTGTGTTGGCAGTGTGTTTACATGCAACCAAATAATCTGTTTGTAATCGTATTGATGGCTCAATCGTATTGAAAAGCCTTCATGTAAACACCTTAATCAAATACAATTGAGGATGATCGGATGCAAATACGGATCATATTGAAGGGGGTGGTGTACTCCGATCTGTAATGCGATCCGCAGGAGAAAAGTAAACGCATGAATCGTAGTATTTTCTCAGTCGGATGCAAAAATACATTGGGCACATGTGCAGAACATTTGTTCTCAAGTTCACGTCTTATATTAAACTCTTATATCAAATGATTCTCATCACAGAAACACGCAATAGCAAGGCAATAGCATCACGCATTATTAAGGTAAGGTTACTGGGGTCATGCGATGTACATTCTGCCGCGTTTATGTGTACTTTAAAAACATTAGGCTACTTAAAGCAATAAAATAGCGTTGTGACTTTTGAAAAGCGTGTTTTTATCACTTATATCTGAAAACTTCTTAAAAACAACTTTCTCCAACTCCGTTTTGACTTTAATCCAGAGATAAAGCCTGAACTCTACGAGAGATGTTGTCCACAGCGAGACGTTGCCAAGTCCCCTGCTTTTTTCGAGTTTAGATTTGAGCTACTGTTTCCACCAGTTGTTTTTTTCTGCGGGTTAAAGATGAAAGTATTTTGTTCATTATTTATTGATAATTGGGCTGTGAATAGTCATTGGGATGCTTTTGGGGTAATTTTGAATGTCCATTTGGGATGGTTCTGATACGCAAATCTGGCAACCCTGGCTGTGCGCTTGCACAGACGTTCGGTTCGGATTCTATAGAATGTACATGTAAATGAATATTTTTTAATTAGAATGCAATGTTTAGGGTGCATGTAAAATGTATCGTCGTAACCTTCAATCGCATTAAATTCAATCGGATTGACAATTTTGTGTATGTAAACATAGCCAGTGAAAATAATCCACCCTCTTCTTTACTTTTAATCCCTATTAAACCAAAGCAGTCTCATTAGACATGCTTTTTTGCTTCTTTTGTTAATGTGATGTCACACTGATAAAGCCCCACCCACGGCCACTGAATTATTGGTTAATTTTACCCAAAAGTTTTTTTTAATGTGTTTGTCAGCATTAATATACTATTGTCTCAGGCTGTATTCACAGGAATCAGATCTATTTTTAAACAAAAGCGTTCACTGTGTGTATGTAAGGGAGTGAGGAGCTGTAGCTCATTTGCATTTAGGTAAACGCATGAAAACCATGCGTTTTTGCTTAAATAGGGCATTTTGGACGTGCTATAATAAATTATCTGTGGGGTGTTGTCAGATGAAACTTCACAGATACATTCTAGGCAGACCTGAGACTTATATTACATCATGTAAAATAGCCATCCTATGTGCCCTTTAACTCTTTCACCACCAGCATTTTTTTTTTAAGTTGCCAGCCACCCCTCAGCATTGTTTATGATTTTCACAAAAGTTTAATGCCTTACAGAAAATGTTTTTCTTTAAATATATAAACATACAATATATCAAATGAAAGAACAGACCTTCTGCTTTCAAACAAACAAACAAACAACAAAAACTCATTTGTTCTCTTTTATCACCTTTCAAATATGGGTAGGTTTCTTCAAAAATAGCAAATAATTAAATAATTGCATTTTTGTAAAGGACTTTTATTAGAAGTGATGATTAAAACAGAGTTTTTACAGCATTTGGATCTATAGATGCTTTAACGTTTAATAAATTGGGTAAACCGCCATCTGGTGGATAATAGCGGAAATATGGATTGCCGTAAAAACTCGTCATTGACAGGGAAGCGTTTTCTCAATGGCGATGAAAGAGTTAAGATATATTTTTAACAGCGTGATCTTGGATGACATGACCTGTTTGTCCAAACAAAGAGGGACAAGTTTTCAACTCTTGTTTATGCTTCTTCATATTTTTTTTAAAAATCTGTTTGTTGCTGTTAATGGCACAGAAACAAACAGTTCAAATATACAACAAGAATATTTGGCTTGTTTATTTTTGTTCATTTTTTTGAGCTAACAGGAACGTTCCTATTGTGCAATGTGACATTTACTTCTGCCAGCAGCGGAAATGCAAATTGAGCAATTTCACACGGATCCGATGAAGAAAAAGCTCAGGAAACTGGAGGAAGTATTTATAGTTTTAATTTTAACAGAGCTCCACATCTTCAGTAGTTTGCAGTAGGAGATGTGGAGAAGTGAGGTGACTGTAAGATCACACAGAGCTCCTTTAATGACTCCTGAGGTCCAAGACATCACTCAGAAGCCATCTGGGACAAAAATCCCGACCAGAGCGGTTGCCCGGACAACGGGACAATCTATTTCCAGCACCTGGTATGCTAACACAGGACACATTTCTGATGTAACAGCTCTCCACTGTTTATCTGACTGACATGTGTTCAGACAGACAGTGTGTCAAACGCCAAGAGGAAAATGTGTTTAACTGAGAAAACATATGCTGAAAAAATTAGAAAAACAAGTGACTTTAATGTAAGTGGATAAAAACGGCACATGGCATAGATTTCTTACCTCGGAGCAATGAAGTGAAGGACAGTTTGATTGACAGTGTTTCTGACCATTCACACACTGACAGGACTGACAGCCGTCCTCCCATTCAGACCCCGGCTGTGATACACAAACGTTAAATGTTAAATCTTAAATTTAGTTTCCCTTTACATAATACTGTATGCGGGACGCCAAGTATATTTGCATAAAACAGATAAATTAAAAGTAACAAAAATGCTGTTAGCAACACTTTCCATAGCAGTTTAGTAGTGCATATATTTTGAGTTAAAATAAGTAGGAAACAGGATATTTTATACGGGAAATAACTATATTGATTCTAGAATGGATTGGATTCTTCTCTTTTTGAAAGCTTTTTAACCGGTATGTGGATGCTGAAGGTCAAATGTATCCTCCAGAGCATCTCTCCATGTATCCCAATAGTGACACTTTTATCAAATCCATTGTTATTTGGCATTACTGCAGGGAGCTACACTGCGACCAAAATGGTCGCATATGCGACCTTTTGAACTGCCGTTGCGACCCTAATTTTTAATGGGTCGCAAATGTGCTACCTAATGTTTTAGACAATATGCTATGATTTACTATGAGCATTTATTAAAACAGAAATGTGGATTTTAAGAATACGTTTTATAACGTGCTCTGAGCCATCAACACGTTGGCTTCATTTTGCGTGAAAGCACGTCGTGTCTCTCCCTATCAGTGTGCGTTTGCGTGCTCAGCTGTTTCTCAATGATTTGGGTGGGACGCGACGCAAGCGCAGTGTCTTCCTTGTTTCTGAACTTGAGCAGAGGTCTTTCTTCACTGAGGACGCGGGACTCGTATGGTTCCGGGTTTATGTTTTAAATGGTCTGTCGGGTCCGGTTAGGTCCTAGTTTAATTACTTTGGGTCCCAAGTCTGATTAATGTTTTGTTTATAACCCGAGTCGATCGGAAAACGTCCATGAGCGCTACCGCGCTAAAGCTCGAGTGCAGTTTCAGCGTGCCTCCGGTTTCTATGGCGAGGGTTCTTGTTACGACCACGCGCTGCTTTTTCTTTCTCACATTTTTTTAATAATCTTATTATTAATTAACCATATATTTTCTTAAACCATATCCTTATTAAGTTTGGACAGAGATTGTAGCAAAAAGCAATGCTAATGTCAAGCCAATTGCACTGAACGAGCAAAGCAATGTAAAGTTTGTCACCGGGACAGCAAGTAGACTTTTAAATCTGAAATAATGAGTGGATTAAGCTTTTTAAATCGGCAAGAGAGAAATAGAAAGATAGAGCAGAAGCAGTAAAAGTGCCTTTCTAATAGAAATTATAACCATTATAACATCAGTCACATTTATAATATATAGACCTGCACTGTCTATTAATATACTATACATAGTATTGTATTATATTGAGTTTGATAAAAGGGGTCTAATTGCTTCATATATCAGTGCAAAAACAGTAAGTCTTTTCGTGGTGCTTTGACAAACAGTGTCAGCTTTTGTGAAATATAATGTGAAATTAATATTAATTTTCAATGAATCAAATTATTGTGTTGTGTCACACATTATTAGTTCTACATCACATGTATAGTAGACCATTATTTGTTAGTGGGTAATAATTGCCCTTTTCACCGGCTACCACCACCAAGTAAATTTCAGATCTGTGGGAAACACTGCAACGTTTAAGAAAACAAGGCGGCATGTGGTTTAAAAGATGGCAAGTAAAATAAAAAGCATATCTGTATGCAATACAGTTTCATTATTGTTCATTATTATCCAGAGCGCCTTAATATAACTTGAAAAAAATATGTGCGACCAAATCATATTTTGCGCCAGTAACTGAAAAAGTTGGTAGCGCAAGTGCCACCGGTGGAAAAGGTTAGTGTAGTTCCCTGCATTACTGCCAGAGCCTTTTGTAATGTAACATCAAAAGCATTTACGCAACACTGTCAAAACATTGTCAAAAAATAGCTGTCATGCCCGGATTATCACAATGTAGTTGATCACATTTAAAGTCCCCTCACACATATATTTTAAAGGTCTAGTTATTGCACTGTGGCAGTGTTGGGGACAGTTACTTTTAAAAGTAATGCATTACAATATTAAGTTACTCCCCAAAAAAGTAACTAATTGGATAACTAAAAGTAATGCTCACTTTACTTATGTGTTACTTTTTCTTACTTGGCTAAGGCTTGATCTCGTTAAGGCCCTGCAGGTGTTTTTTATGACTGAAAAGTTCTGCATTTAGAAAGTAATTCTGCAAAACTACATTCAGTTTAATTCACTACATTATGATTTTTTAAAAATCAAATTAATTAAACTAAAAAGTAAAAAAAATTATGTCTACATTTATTTCACGAGTTCACACTTATTGGATGGATTAAATTGGTTACGTATTTGGCGTGATGTCCGGGAGGAGGGATCTGAGCTTGGAAATTGGCCCGAATGCAGAGTATTCCTCCCCCCTTTGGTTTAGGATGTAACCTGATAAGTGAGAGGAGATGGGGTGGTGGAGGGATTCTGAAGACTGTAGAGAATCCTTAGTGAGTTTGACTGTGATTATATAGGGGTTTGCCTTTGTGCTGATTGATAGATATGTTGATTGCTGATTGTAGATAGCTGGTGACACTTGAGTAGCTATTTATGAACTACGTTAATAAAACATCACAAAGTAATGCGTTACTTTACTTGTTACTTCAGAAAAGTAATATTATTACCTAATGCACATTACTTGTAATGCATTACCCCCAACTATGCACTGTAGCCCCTCACTGAAACTTTTAGGAGCACAAGCAAAAAATGTAAGGAGGACACAACCTAAATTAGCCTGCAATGCAGTTATTCACATTTTTCTAACAAATACTTTGATAATAAATAGATTTATGGGTGGTTTCTCGAACAGGGATTAGATTAAGCCAGGACTAGACCTTAGGAAATATAAGTAAGGGATAATGTAGAGGCAGCCGGTAGTTATTGGGAAATAAGCCCCAACAGTGTATCACACTGAAGGGGCTTATTTCCCGATAACTACCGGCTGCCTCTACATTATCCCGCTTATTACACGACTACTTGCCACATAAGAAAAAAAACTGGACATGAATATGAATTTGAAACATTTTATTCCCATATTTGTTTTAAATTAACATTTTTATCCTTCCGCGAAGCTTTGCACAGATGCATACAATGATCGTAATACCTTATTAAGATCCTCTGCTTCATACTTGTCTGTCTCCATTTTTTCTCTTTTAGCCAGTCTTTGAGAAGTTTTAATGCCCATTCTGTATTTTTTTGTGTGTTGGCTTCGTAGCTGTCATGCTGTATTTTGTCAAGTTCAGTCTCAGTAAGCTCTCTGTGTCTTGTCGTGGTTGTCCAGTGTTTGTCACAAGATGGCGCCAAACAGATAAAGATCTTATTGATCTTTATTGGCGCGGAGTGATTTTACTCGTGCAAGTAGTCCGGCTATGCGTTATTAATTTGGAGCGGTTATTATTTGAAAATAACGAACCTGCAAATGTCTCAACTGACCAATCAGAATCAAGCATTCCAGAGAGCTGTGTAATAACTAGTTTTAACAAACATGCCTTACTAAACACATTACTTGTGTGCATTTTGAGGCAAAACAAAGGCCACTGATGTATTTTAAGATATTATATCAGTGCAAGCTGTTTTCAGTTTGGACAGCTCTTACATTTATTTTAGACTCTGGGACTAGTCTAATCCCTGTCTGGGAAACCACCCCTTAACTCTTTATGCATTTGTTGCACATGTCATTATGTACAATTGATTAAACTTTTAGAATAGGAAGTTAAGAACCAAAGAATCATACAACCTCCTTGACTAATTCTGAAGATACCCCAAAAAACTCTATTTGAAACAAGCGTACAACCATCAGCAAAATATAGATGTCTTAGTCTGAGCAATTGATGTGCAAGAGCTTTATTCTCATCTATAATGTTTTGGTATTAATTAGGTTTTCTCTCTCTCTATCTCTCATCTCTGGGATGTCTATTGACCCCGCACATTGTCACGGTTCAGAGCGAGATGTGTTCGACTTCATGCAGGGCTGCACAGAGCCATCAGTAGATTAACTGAGCACATGGTGACATGAAACTATTGACGCATCGTGCAAATCAGCTAAAGTACCCACATTGTTCTTTTTTGTCAATTGTGCCACCGCTCCCAGCGCGAAATGCCGTCTTTGGCAGCTGCCCATGTCACCTATGCCTAAATCTCCACCACTTCGCACTTGTGGGCTCACAATCTAGTTGTTTTTTTAACATGAAATAACAACTAGATGAAATTTCTAATTTGCAGATAGCACATGTGCAAGTAATTGTAAAAATTCTTGTCCTGTCTCAAAAACTTGCAGTCTGGAGCCCTTGGTCCCCCTTACTGGTTGGTGCCCCAGGGCACCCGTCTACTGTATGCATAATCTGGCTTGAAAGTTAAATGGGTCACCTACAGAGTACATCAGAGGTACATAATATCCAGTCCAAAATGTAAATTTTTTCTAAATGGGTTCAGATATATTTAGGTACAAGGACCATTTTTAGTGTAAGGCTCAGTGTACAGCATTACTATACAAGATTTAAGAAAGCATTTCCTACAACACAAACATGAAACAATGACTGAATTGCTATTGTAAATCAGACACCCATGTGGCCTAACAGCACCTAAATCTCATGCACAATAAGACCAAAAATATTTATTAAGCATACAGAATTATTTCATGTTTATTTTAAGGATTAAAACCAAGCCTATACCGACTAATATCAGCCACAGGAAGTGACATCATCAGCATCATTCACTAAATGTTCTTCATACAAAAACACTTTAATGGACGCCACCGCAGTCCAATCAGACGAGCTCTCAACACTTAAGTTCATTATTGATGGCAGCAATTACATGTTTTTCTGGAAGGCCTTAAGCACTAATCAATCACCCTCCTAATGACGATACTCATTAAAATAAATAAACACAGTACCCGCAAAAGCAATTACAGCAGGAAAGAGTTAAAGTGAGATCCGTGATACCTCTCGAACTCCTCCATCATCCTCTTCACACGGACACAGAGCCGGAATCACACACTCGCCCTGCGGGTTACGATAGCGTCCCTCTTCACACACACACCCATCTGTGGACCCGGGACCGGTGCAGTTCAGCGGTTCTGGACGGTAAAGATCCAAACATCCTCTCTCACACACTCGCTCCGATCCGGTAAGACCCCAAAGCCAGCGTTCACCCTCCGGACACCCTACAGAAAGATTATTGGGTTATAATGTGTGATGTCCTGTAAGAGTTCTTATAATGTGTGATGTTTACTTACCACATTCAGGGCCTTTGCAGGTTTGGGTTCTGTATGAGGGACCCTCACACTCCTGCCCACTGTACTGACGCTGTCTCTGAACCGTCCGACTGGAAAACTGCTGTCCGGATCCACACGACACTGAACACCAACTCCACGATGACCAGCTACTCCACTCACAGTCCACTAAAACACAAACAACACATACAGATTACAAATGTGTCTAGAAATAAAAATCAGACAGTTCTTGGCATACAGAAAAAATACAAAGCAGATCAAATTTGGCATCAAAAAAGTTTTTTTCAAACTGTAGTGAAGACATGCAAGGTTGAGAGGGAGAGAAATATCTGAGAAAAAGCTTTTAATTTAACCACAGTGCTGTTTGTGGGAAACATCTAAGATATTCTAAGTTTTCATATGGGCCATTACAATATATCGGTGGCAATCTGTCAAGACATTATGTTGAAGTTTCCCAGACAGGGTTTAGATTCATCCAGGATTAGGCATTAGTTAGTCCTGGACTAAAATAAATGTAAGAGCTGTCCAAACTGAAAACAACTTACACTGACATAATATCTTAAAATACATCAGTGCCCTTTGCCTCAAAATACACACAAGTAATGTTTTTAGTAAACATTTAATAATTAAACTAAGGCCTAGTCCTGGTTTAAGGTAATCCCTGTCCGGGAAACCACCTCATAGTATTACAAAAAATAAAAAAATTAACTTCAATTTTGAGCGGTTACAACAAGCAAATGGCACGGATTCGGTGAAATGGCCCATATGTGATTTCTCTTGTCTTTGGGTTTGCATGCGTGTGTAACTCTGGCTTCAGTATCAGTGTTGTGTCTTATATGAGGTCACAGATCTCACCATCACATGACTTATTAGTGCAGGTGAAGACGCCACCATCACAAACACTAGAAATAAACACACAAACACATACAGAATTAGAAATAAACATGCGAACAAACAGGATAACAGTTGATGTAACCATACTTTAGACTTTTCAGGTTTAAAGTGCACCTATGATGGATTTAAAAATAATATATATATATTATTTAATGTAGGTGAAAGTGAACCTTAAATAGATCCATTTACATCCAAAAACTTGAGGTCCGACCAGAGTGTGTTTGATCTAAAAGTTTCATATGTGGTATAATATTAGCGACATTGGGTCTCAGGTCATTTAAAATCAATGTGTTTTTGCCAAACGGACCCCAGAAGACCCAAATGTACCGTTTACATTTGGGTCTAGTTGGGTAAAAAACAAATTGCCACTGCGTCGGGTCGGACTCAAATTTTCTTGGGTTTGTCTCAGGTCGGTCTTTCTGTAAAAAAAATTATTTATTCACGTAGGGTAAAAGTGATTCGGATCATTTTGGGTCGTTCACCATAAATAAAGTTATTGTCTCGCAAAAGAAATTAAATTAAATTAATCGTGCAAAGGAGCAGTTTGGCAAGATGATTCTTTGAACAAATAATTTGAGAATTGTTGGGAAATAAGGTCAAATTAAATGCAAATTATGAAAAAAGTAGCTTGTTGATATTGAATGTAAATCTGTTGCTGGGGACTCCCAAAGCAAATATAAACCTTTAAATAGCATAATAGGGGTTCTTGTTAGTCCTCAAATACAAAAAAAAAAAATGTAGGCAAACTGGTTTTATTATAATGTAAATATATATATATATAAACAGATTTCAAGTCTATTTCAAGTTTGCACATTTAACTTTAATGAAACAGTAGTAGTGACTGTAGTTTCCTCTGTTTTTTGTCTTTGTTTGCCCTGCTGAGATGTTTAGAAATCGATTGTGATCACATAAATCTGACTGTCTTCAAATATTTATGTGGTCATTCACTGTGCATTATTTTTTTTATGCAACAAATTAAAGTCTTAATGCAGTTGTGTTTGCATTGTAAAGATGCTCAGCTCATCAGATTCATTTCTTTAATTTAATAGTAATTCTTTTAACTGTAATGTTGTCATTATATGTAAAACCAGATTGCTTCAACAAAGTCAGATTGACCTTTCCAAGCATCTCGCCAATATTGTGTGTCAGTGGAAAGATTTCACTTGACGACACACAGCTGCGACGCGCTCATAAAAGCCCTTATTGAGTTTCGTGTGTTATTGATTTTCAATCCGATAACCACGGCAGCTTTCACTCAAATACCCTGAGATCCATTACCAACAAAATCAATATATAAACCCCACAGCACCAGAGAAACAAAGACAATCAGACGTAACGTACCAAGAGTTGCACAAGTGTGGTATGATGGTTCCAGAGGGAACTTCCTGATCCTGAATATCCAAAGTGATGTTGGGAAAAGCCAGCAGGAGAGATAGAGGAGAACAAGGACATTCGGATTGTGGGACGCAAGATCCGTTCAACATAACCTGCAGGTAGACAGAAGGCACGGTTATTATGCGTAAATACACAATGTGTATACAATATCATCTGAGAGATGTGATATGGTGCTCAGAAATAATTATATAGAGATCAGAATTTCTATTATTTTAATTTATTCTGAGAATTGTGTTTGACTTTAACGGTTACTCAAGTCATAAACATGAAACATTAACATCAAATCATGATAAGAAAAAAGTACATTTAAGCATTTATCCAAAGCGAGCTACAAAGATTAGAAAAGTAAAAAGTGATTTGTCAAATGGATACAAAAATTCAAGAAGTCCTTAAACCAAGATACTGGTGTGGCCCCATATCTCTGAGATATTTTCTTGAGCATCATCCCATCAAGATGCATTTACTCACCTCTCCGTTGGGACAGATACATCCAGGAGTGCAGGTGACAGGTACACATTGATTCTCAGGCCAAAGGTCCTCACAGCTGTATGGACACAAACCTGCACAGGAGCTGAACTCTTGACCGCGAGGACAATCTAACCACAGGAACACAGAGACATTCATCACAGTTATGTCAACACTGTGATGGCACCACATGAATATCAACTTAAGTTCAACGCTAATTATTACACAAGGTCAAGCTCACTGTGTCATTATTACATTCATGCATTTGGCAGATAGCTGCAAGTGTCTGTAAACTGCAAAAAAATTACTTTCTTAGTTTTTTCTCTTGTTTCCAGTACAAATATTAAACATTAAGATGCATTTTCTTCATGAGCAAAATGACAAAAGAAAAGAATAGTTTTTAGGAAAAAAAACATAAAATTTAAGTGAATTTGTGCTTAAAACAAGCAAAAAATCTGCCAATGGGGTAAGACATTTTTTATTGAATATTTCTTGAATTAAGTGTTCAAGATTTTTTTTTGCTTGTTTAAAGCACAAATTAATTTAAATTTTATGTTGTTTTTTTGTCTAAAAACTACACTTATGTATTTAGATAATTTTGCCCATCAAGAAAAATCTGTACCGAAAACAAAAGACAAAAATACTAAGTAAGAAAGTCATTTTTTTGCAGTTAATTCTTAGTATTTTTGTCATGTTTTCAGTTAAAATATCTAAAAATTCTTAAATTAAGATGCTTTATCATGACGAGCAAAATGACCCAAGATAATAAGTCTAGTTTTTAGACAAAAAATATTTTGTGAATACATTTTTTTGTGATTTTTTTGCATAAAATAAGCAAAAAATCTGCCAATTGGTTAAGCAAAAAATATCTTGAACATTTTTCTTAAACACTAAATTCAAGAAAAAAAATCAAGAAAAATTGCTTACCCCATTGGCAGATTTTTTGCTTGTTTTATGCACAAAATCATTTAAATTTGATATGTTTTGTCTAAAAACTAGACTTATTTTCTTGGGTCGTTTTTCTCATCAAGAAAAAGCATCTTAATTTAAGAATTTTTAGATATTTTAACTGAAAACAAGACAAAAATACTAAGAAATGTTTTTCATGAAAATTATTTTTTTGCATTTAAACAAAACAAAACAAAAAAATTAGAAAAACAAAACAAAACAAAAAACTTTTGTTTAAATGTAGCTTAAATAAACTGATTGCGACCACTTACCTTAAAAAATTTAGTAAATTGAATGAATATTTTTTTCAGTGTAGTTTTTAGACACTTAATTTGTGCTTAAAACAAGCAAAAAGAAAACTAATTTTTCTTGAATAAGCACAAATTTACTTAAATGTTATGTTTTATTTTGTCAAAAACTAGACTTCTGTTCTTAGATCATTTTGCTCATCAAGAAAATGCTAGAAGTAAGTAAGAAAGACATTTTTTGCATTGTACAGACACTTGCAGCTAAATGCCAAATGCATGAATTTAAGGGGAATTATTCATGCATGCCTGTTTAGACTAAATTACCCACAATCCCTTGTACTACAGAAGAGAAGTTTGCAATGGC
Source organism: Paramisgurnus dabryanus (assembly GCF_030506205.2). Classification (NCBI taxonomy): domain Eukaryota; kingdom Metazoa; phylum Chordata; class Actinopteri; order Cypriniformes; family Cobitidae; genus Paramisgurnus; species Paramisgurnus dabryanus. Next base: position 31,910,178 of record NC_133358.1, on the reverse strand, counting down.
AAGAACCACTTCACATGCATTTACCGTATGGCAAACATCAACCTTGAAGGTTTGGGACGACATGATTTTTGGTTGTGAACTTCATTTAAAGCAGTGACCCAAATGCATATGTTTTCTACAGAGGAAGAAAGTGAATTATCTAGGAGGTCCCAGGAGACTAAAAACTCTTTTAACAGTCTGATCACAGCATGCTTTAAATGAAGTTCATTAACACTCAATAGTAATCAAATGAATCAAAGCGCTTAAATGACTCTTAAGGGAAAAAGAGTTTAATTCCACCTGCAGGTTTATTTAAATGAGTCGATCAACTAAAACACTCTTCTCTGTTATTATCCGAACACACAATTACTGAACACTCATTGTCTTCTCAATTCATATTTAACTTATTTCTGGAGAATATTGTCTGTGAATCACAGCTGAAGACAAGCTTGACTGTATGAGAGCAAATATGAATATTTAATTAGCTGAGCTTAGATTCACCTGCTATTTTATATCACCTGTATATTTTAATTTTGCCTTGAAAAATTACTCATGTAACTTAGTGGAAGAGCATTGCATAAGCAGCCAAAATGTCATGGGTTTGAACCCAGGGAACACCTGGATAAAAGCACCTGCCAAGTGCATAAATGTAAATGTAAAAAAGGGTCTTACATCAGACTTTTCAGATCAATAAATAGAAATCTAATAAACACCAACTCCTGTATAGTATGCGTAAGACTACACACATCTGTTAGCATTCAGTAAATAAACATTAGGCATACCGGTAAATCTGACATGTAGATTGATTTTCTGTCTGCATAAAACTACAGACAATAGTGGGTTAAGTTATAGCACATAATGTAATGTTTGACAGATGCTATGAGCGTTTGGTGTGTTTGATGACACATGGGCTGTGTGTATGAAAATACAATACCGTATGTTTGTGTGTGTGTGTATATATATATATATATATATATGTGTGTGTGTGTATGTTGTACCAGGCAGGCAGCTGTTAGTATTGCATGCAGTGTGTTGCTCCAGGGGTCCGGGACAGATCAGACCCCCAGGTTCTGGTTCCTGTAAAACGGTCTTTCTGCGCAGTGACACTCCTCCACCACAGGAGGCGCTACAATCAGTCCAGGGCGACCATTCACTTAACACACAACCGGCTGTGGGGACAGATAAAATAAAATTACATACATAAAATTCAGGTTAAACAAAGCCATCATTGACACTTTTAAGGTTACAGGTCCCAGTACTAATATTTTATGGTATAGATTGAATGCACATTTTGTCGGGGCTGTGCTGTAGCGTTGAGTTTTTTTTTGATACCACAATGAAATCTTATTGGTCCATTTATCATCTAAGGAAACATTTAGAAAAGATGTCATGTGGATTTTAAAACATCACATTCACAGACCTGGACATGGCGACAGAGAGCAGGTTTGATTCTGGACCGTGTTTTCGCAGGCCGGACCTCCTGTCATGCGCGTGCAGGGTCGACTGCGTGTCCGCATACCTGACCCACAAGACACCGAGCACTCACTCCATGCTCCCCACGGACCGTAGATGGGACATATCCGATCTGAACACTCCAGTGAGCCATTAACACACATGCTGAGGAAACAGGAAGGGACATCTAATCTCCGTTCTGTTGATTTTATGTACGGATGTGGTCCATTTAGGAAGGAAAGAGTATTATGACAGTAGTGACCACAGAGTTATCCCACCCTTCATTTACCCTGATGTGTGTGCACTTAGTGTATTTTGTTTACTATATTTACATCATTTTTCAAAGATAAAGCCTGTTGACATTTAATCCTGTACGGCAAAAGTATATATATTTTCAAATATAAATGTATATATTTTTTGGCCATTTTTTATATTTTGAAACATATTTTCAAATATAATTTTAAAGTATGTTTACATATTTGTTTTCCACCAATATATTTTTTGGCCATTTTTTTAAGTTATTTTCAAATATAATTTTAAATACATTTTCAAATATGTTTACAAAAAATTATTTTAAACATATATCTTTTGGCCATTTTTGTATATTAAAAAAATTATTTTCAAATATAATTTGAAATATATTTTTAAATATGTTTACAAAAAAATTATTTTAACCAACATATTTTTGGTAATTTGTTGTATTTTTTAAATACATTTTCAAATATAATTTTAAATATTTTAAAAATATGTTTAAATAATATATTTTTTGGCATTTTTATATTTTTAAACATATTTTAAATATAATAATTTTAATATTATATAATATAATTATTTTTAACCAAT